>NW_027181033.1:0-19000 GCF_040956055.1 Brachionichthys hirsutus
CAGGAGCCACTCGTGCTGTGGGCCGCTGTCCTGACACAGCATTTTAAAAAGTCTGCAGTTGACTGTACAAGAATTAATAAAATTGGTAACTTTTACCACATCAAACAAAACAGCACTCGACTCAGGGCTCACTCTTTTACTGGCCAGGGAATTGTGATGGATAATACAGTGCATCCATTAGATATTTGTTTTGTTTTCCTTTTTCAAGTGTCCGAACAGTCCCTTTACTCCGTCTGTGCAGATGTACATTCAGGATTTCCACACCAAATTGTTCTCCTTGAAAAAAAACTGTCAATAACCTGGAATATTTCTTCAGCCAAAGTTTTTCCTGGCAGTGTTTAGCAAAATAAAACATGCTCATTGATATCCGATTCAATATTGTAATGTACAAATACCAAGAGCTGACCCTCTCCGCTGACATCTGTCATTTCATCCAACTGTAGAGCAAACTGCCCCCCGCTGTTCATTTTAGAAACCACCTGTTCCCCAATATTAATGGACATATCAGTGATCCAACGAGACACAGTGTTGTTTGACAAGGGAACAGTTTAGAAGGCATTTGCTGCATTTTTGTTAATCTGTAATGTATCTATAATTTGATCTATAATTATTTCAGCCAAGACGGTGGGAATAAGGGCTTTTGCTTTTCTGAGACAGCTTGATATCTGAAGACGGCGAGGTAAAGCAAAAGTCCCTAACCCTTTTTTACCTATATGCTTTATTGATTGATTATAGAAAAATGAATGTAGACATCAGTTTGCTTCATAGAAATGCCATGGCTAGCTCTGTAGGTCACATGTGGTTCAATCAAAGTTCATATGTGCACACTCACAAACACACACACACAGGCCAGTACAATGCACACCTGGATAAACAATCCCACACAAACCCAGACATAAACAGATACATTGTATGATCTTGTCGGGGGCTAGGGGAGTGGCAGAACACATTTTCTCACAGCAACAGCAACCTTTAACCCTGATTGGTCAAAATCCATCATGTGATTTTTTTTTGCCATGAATATATATAGGCACCTGCCCCGGGGGCAGGCCCCTCCAGAGCGATTTCCATCCGATTTCGTATGGAAGCAGCTTTGAAAACTTGGCCAGTAATTTCTTCATCACCGATTCTATTGGTTGAAAGGTAAGAATTATATCTTATTAATGCTGTTTATGTGAGATGTAGGTAAAATTATTTAAGTTTGTGTGATCTTCAGTATGAGATTTTGAGCAGCCATGAGCTCTGTTCAACAGGCTTTATTGATTTATTTCAATATGAGACCGGGTGATTTTCTCCCTTTGCTGTTAATGTGTGGCATTATTTGGAGACTTAAAACCGACTATGTGGCATCAGCTTGTATGCTAACATGCTAACCGGGCGTGGCTGCAAAGTTTAGCGTAGTGAACCTGGAAGCTAGTTCCCTCTAAGCTGCGCGCGTGCACAATTGCGCACTGCTGATGCCAGTGAGTGGCCAGTGACCGGTAACCGGTAACCGGTGTCTGGTGCTGCAGCTAACGATGAGAGTTACGTGCGTCTTTACGCAGCTAATCGGCGTCCACAGGTGTTTGAGTGAACGAAGCGGCGTGGCCGATGTGGAGGGAAGACTCGTTATAATAATGACAACGCGAACGGGCGGTGACGTCATCTCAGCACGCCAGAGTGGAAAGGAGTCGCGATTCTTTTGAGCTCAGTGGTTCTTAACCGGGGTTCGGCGGAGCCGCGGAGGTCCAGGCGCCCCCGACTCATCGTGTCAATTCGTGATGACATGTCCCCTCTTGGCCGTCACCGGCTGCAGGGAATTTAGTGCGCCCGGTATTCAACGTGGGACTGTCCTGGTCGTGCGTCGTGTGATTTTAATCCAGACTAACTATGTGGAGCAAAAAAAGAAAGTGGTCGGATGAATATGTTGTAAACCCTTTCCGGTTCTGGTCTCGGGACCGTGGTTAGGTGACACCGGGGAGATCGCTCCTCTCCTCCGGGGTTAACTCCCTTCACGCTGGTGAACGAAGCTAAAGTGCAGCAATGCTAAAGCTAAAGGGACACGCCAGACAAGCTGGATGGATGAAGCTGCTTTATTCCACTTGCACTTAATAATAAAGTCTCTTTTCCTCTATACCTCTATCTCCGCTCCGTGCTTCTCTCTCTCTCTCTGTCTGTCTCTGTCTCTCTCTCTCTGTCTGTCTGTCTCTGTCTCTCTCTCTCTGTCTCTCTCTCTGTCTCTCTCTGTGTCTGTGTCTGTCTCTGTCTGTGTCGGTCTCTGTCTCTGTCTCTGTCTCTCTCTGTGTCTCTCTCTCTCTCTGTCTCTCTCTCTGTCTCTGTCTCTCTCTCTGTCTGTCTCTGTGTCTGTCTCTGTCTGTGTCGGTCTCTGTCTCTCTCTGTCTCTGTCTTTGTCTCTGTCTCTGTCTCTGTCTCTGTCTCTGTCTCTCTCTCTGTCTGTCTCTGTCTGTCTGTCTCTGTCTCTCTGTCTGTCTCTGTCTGTCTCTGTCTGTCTCTGTCTGTCTCTGTCTGTCTCTGTCTCTCTCTGTGTCTGTGTCTGTCTCTGTCTGTGTCGGTCTCTGTCTCTGTTTCTGTCTCTGTCTCTCTCTGTGTCTGTCTCTGTGTCTGTCTCTCTCTCTGTCTCTCTCTCTGTCTCTCTCTCTGTCTGTCTCTGTCTCTGTCTGTCTGTCTGTCTCTCTCTCTGTCTCTCTCTGTGTCTGTCTCTGTCTCTCTCTCTGTCTGTATGACTGTCTCTCTCTCTGTCTGTCTCTCTCTGTCTCTCTCTGTGTCTGTCTCTGTCTCTCTCTCTGTCTGTATGACTGTCTCTCTCTCTGTCTGTCTCTCTCTGTCTCTCTCTCTGTCTGTCTCTGTCTCTCTCTCTGTCTGCCTCTGTCTCTGTCTTTCTCTGTGTCTGTCTCTCTCTCTGTCTCTGTCTCTCTCTGTGTCTCTCTCTCTCTGTCTCTCTCCCTCATTCTCTCTCTCTGTCTCTCTCGCTCTGTCTCTCTCTCTCTCTCTGCGCTCGAGAGAGAGAGAAGAAATGGCGAGACTGGGGGATAAGTTTTCCTTTTGCTGCACTGGCAGAAGTGTGAGGCTGTTCTGCAGAACCCACGTTCTGGAGGTCATTACTGTGAGGCTGTTCTGCAGAACCCACGTTCTGGAGGTCATTAAAGTGAGGCTGTTCTGCAGAACCCACATTCTGGAGGTCATTACTGTGAGGCTGTTCTGCAGAACGCACATTCTGGAGGTCATTAAAGTGAGGCTGTTCTGCAGAACCCACATTCTGGAGGTCATTACTGTGAGGCTGTTCTGCAGAACGCACATTCTGGAGGTCATTAAAGTGAAGCTGTTCTGCAGAACCCACATTCTGGAGGTCATTAAAGTGAAGCTGTTCTGCAGAACCCACATTCCGGAGGTCGTTACTCGTGAATGTGTTGAATTCAAGTCCATAATGAGGCTAGAACTTAAACGTGGGTCAATCAGAACCTTCTCAGATGTGGTTCTGCAGCACTAAAATCTAGGAGCTGAAACATCTCAGCTGTTTGTGCTGCATCTCAAGCATCCAGAGCAGAATGAGAAAGAGAACTTAGTTTAATGAAGCGTATTAAAATAGCATCCAGAAATGGTCCTGAAGTGTTTGGACCAGCCGATGCATAAAGTCAAAGCTGCAGGAGACGAGGACGTCAACCTGGACAACGTGTCCAACCGTCAACGTGAGAAGGACACAGGACAAATTTGGTTATATACTGTATTTTGCAGACGAGGAGTTCCACATGAATGAATGAATGAATTTTGTTTTCGAACATGTATAAGAAAATATATAAAAGTATTTGTAGATGCAAAGGAAAGAAATACTGACAATACCGGAGTTATCTAATTAGATTTTTCATATGCCAACATGCTAATTATTAGTATGCTAGTGCTAGCATGCTACTTCTTGCCAAAGGTTATGAAATGGACTGTCAGACTGAATTTGCTGTGTATACATGTGTGTGCTAATACTTAGCATGTTAGCATGCTAGAACTCAAATTTGTGTAGACAACAACGAACTAAATGTAGGTTTGATCAAGATTGTCATTCAGCTTCTGTCTTTTCAGATGCCGCGCGGGAAGGGGTATAACCGGTCTCTGGCTGCGCAGAAGAGGACACTGCAGCTTGGAGAGTGGCTGAAAGGCCCGGTGGGTGTTTCAAAGATGTTGCGCAAATATTTTTGAAACTTTCAAAGACATTTATGCATGTCTTTTTATTTTTCCAAGTTGGAACAGGCTGATGTGGGGGTGACATCCAGGTCACTTACCAGCCCTCTGCCTGCTGGTGCGGCGGACCAGGTATATTTCTATGGCTACTTAATACATCTTGATGAATTGTAAGTTTTTTTATCGTGCTATGGCACTGATTTTGAATGTGGACTGAATCCTTTCATGGCGACGCTGTGTCCATTACGTGACTGAGGCCACAATGTTGGTGCGTTTTCTATGGTTTCTGTCTTTGTGCTTCGAGACGGTGACTAACTTAATTTATTTAGGTTTGACCATGATAATCATTCAGCATTCACCTTATTTATTTTCAGAAGCCGCGAAGAAAAGGGCGCAAGCATTCTGCTGTGGCGCGGGGGAGGACCGAAGCAACCAGCTCCGTGTCTCCTATTGCAGAAGCCCAGGTTTCTATATTTCTATAGCCATCTTAATACATCTGTATTACACAATACATATGTTCATGACTGAGGCGACTATGTTGGTGTGTTTTCTGGAGCCTTCTTTCTGTGGCTAGATGGTGACTAACTGGTTTTTTTTAGGTTTGATCATGATAATCAGTCAGCATTCAGCTTTTGTCTTTTCAGGTGGCGCGTGGAAAGGGGGGCAGGCGTTTTGCTGCGGCGCGGAGGGCCGAGCTACCGGCGGGACAGTCTACTCCCTCTGTGGAGCAGCTCGGGGAGTGGCCTTCACTCTCCGATGCCTGCTCTTTCGAGGGAGCAGTTGTTCCCATGGCTCCTCCTCCTAGCCGAGCACCTGTCGAGGCCGGTTCCTGTAAGTTAATCTTAGTATATTTCTGTGACCTATTTTTGTAAGATGAATTCTGTTTGTTATACAGTGAATGTTTTCACTTGTGTCTACGCAGGTCATGGCACTGGAACTCGGCACCGGGTCCGTACCTGGCCAATTGGGAAGTCCGGACGGCAGCACCGACTGGTCATCCCCGTGGAGAGTCCCAACAAGCAGGCAAGTTCTTAATTTTCATAAAATGTATTGTTCTGGAAGCTATGAAGGACACTAGCCACCAATGGTTGTTTCTTTTTCCTAGTTTGCTCTGCTCATCGGGAACTCTCACCTGCGTGCTGTCGTGGATGGGTACGTGCCGATGCCGGAGAGCCGCTTTTCCTTCGGGATCAGTGCGACGCCTGGAGGACGTGCTCGCGACATCCGGACGGAGCTGGCAGCGACCGAGCTTGACCGAGGTGGGTACAGTAGCAGCCACCGTGCTAGCAACATATTTAACTTGATCATGTTTATCAACACATTTAACCTCTGACCTTTTTGTGGTTGACAGTGCCCGATGTAGTGGTTGTCATGGCCACTGGCAACGGGCTCACGGCTCACCAGACGGTCCACCAGGCTGCCGAGGAGTTTGGCCAACTCCTGGACCACGTTTGTCGTCGCTGGCCTACGGTGCGTGTTTTACATTCTCCTTGTGTTAATGGTGCTTTGTTTACAAGTTATACATGGTTGCACTTGTTTTGTTTATAGGTTTGTGTCCTGGATTTTCCACCTCGGCTGAGTGTTGACGCAGAGATCCAGTCGCTTCTTCGGGATCAGTACCGCCGTGTCTCGGCTGCCAGGGGTATGTGAACGTAAAGTTACTGTGTTCACTTGTCTCTCTGAGGATATTACATACTTTAACTTGTTCTTTTTTTGTGTGTGGGGGGGTGTCTATTTATTTTAGGACTCCGCTACATCACTGTAGCTGAGCACTTCCCTCTGACCCGCAGGGAGCTGTGGGCCAGGGATGGCGTAAGTACACTATCTTCTAAAAGTACATCATTTTGTGAAAGTTGTTTAATTTAACGTGGGTGAATGGTGTGTTTCAGACACATCTTAGTGACAGTTCTGGAATGGGCATCCTTGTCCGGCTGCTGGGGCAGGCTTGCGACATGCAGGTGGAATACGCCGCCGTTGCTCCTATTGCCCCTGTTGCACCCGATGCCCTGGTGTCTCCTCGCCGGCTCCGGTCAGCACCAACCAAGGAAAAACCCTGCCGGTGGATGGCCCGGTCCGAGAAGGAGACACCGAAGCCGCAGAGGAAGCGACGTCGTATTCCAACTGCATTTGACATGCAGGTGGAATATGCTGCCGTTGCCCTCACTGGCCCTGTTGCCCCCGCTGCCACGGTGTCTCCTCGCCGGCTCCGGTCAGCATCAACCAAGGAAAAACCCTGCCGGTGGATGGCCCGGTCCGAGGAGGAGACACCGAAGCCGCAGAGGAAGCGACGTCGTATTCCAACTGCATTCCAGCCGCCCCCGCCGCCGCCCCCGCCACCAGTTGAGTGGACAGCGGTTGGAAAGGACTTCAAGGTAAGCGACCGGTACCATTTTATATTAAAGTATTGTTGTTTGAGTTGCATTATATTGACTAATTCATTGTGTTACATGGTGCCACTCAGCATCGGCTTTCCCCTGCGCGTGCCAAGGAACTGCTGGGGGCACATAAGGTTAGTGAGGTGGAGACTGCTTTCTCCTTTCCCCTGTCACCTCGCAGGTTCTCCCCTGGGATACTGGAGGCAATGGAGCGCATCTCTCCATCTCACGGCGGCTGTGTCGAGGGCTTGGCCTCCTTTCCTTCGGGAAAGAGGGTAATTATCTTATAATTATCTTATAATAAATGTACCTTTTCTCTTTTGAGCAGAGAATGTAACCTGCTTTGGTGATTTATTGTCTTTAGACGTCTAAGCGGAGGCGTCGCCAACATGCTGGCCCAATGAGACGCCGACTGAGACGCAGGTCAACTGGCAGCTTCATGCCTACTGAGGAGGACCTGGTTTGTGCAGTTTTATTCCCGCTGAATAAGTGTTTACCGTATTGGCCCGAATATAAGATGACCCCCCCCCCCCCATTTTCAAGACTCGAGTTTGAAAAAAGACTTTTTGAAAACCAAATTCAATTTTTATACAGAAAATAATTATAAATAAATAAAATAATCTGAAACATGTGATTATAACAACACCATATTTCAGAGCTGCTTTGCAATTGTTTGAAGACTGCCTCATTTATCACCATCTTGAAGTTTCCATCATAACTTCTCTTCAGCTGCCGGTTAACCTGGCCGATCTTCGACCCACTTTTCTCCAGATTGTTGCTACCTTTCTCCATTTTTCGTTATCTCTTCTCTTTTCTTTTCTGCTGTGTGCACTGTAAGTCCTTCAATAAAGAAGCCCACGAGAGGCTAAAGAAAGCAGAGTAGAATATTTGTTCTTTTGCACTCCAAGCGGCTCGTTCCTCGGCCTAAACAGTGAATTTCAGCATTCGCTTTAAAGATATCTGGCGCCATCTAGTGTGTCTAGACTGCGAATGTAAGATGAACCCTGCTTTTTCAGTCTGATTTGAATGCAAAAAACACTCTTATATTCGGGCCAATATGGTACATTTTAATATTTGAGTGTTAATAAATATTGTATGTTAGGTTCTGGAGCTGACACGAAATATTCCCACTTCTGGCGTCGTCGTCCGGGACAGCTTCCTGGAGGACGAGGTTTGTGCACACATTTTTTGTTAGAAATATCATCATACTATGAGCTTTTGTAGAATTATGTGTAACACAGGCCATTTTTTCATGCGGCTGCAGTTCGGTGATGTGGAGCTGACATCGGGACCGTTGCCAGTGGTCCTCGTGGACCAGGTGAGTTGTCTTATGTAGCAGTTTCAAACGCGCATCTACTCAAAAGTGTCAGATTAAGTTACCTTTGAGAGTTGTCTGATTCTCATGTGTTTTTGCATCATGCAGGTGACCAGCGTGGCCTCGTCGGCCAGTCAGCCTTCGCCATGTTGCAGAATTCAACCGACTGCCCACGAGGAGCGAACTTCTGACAACGGGGACAAAGATAGGTCTTACATTTGTTGTGCACTGTCTGGTGGTAGCGATAATGAGAGTTTAGTGACATTTTGTGGCAATGATGCTGAAATGATGGAGATTGATAGTCCTGTTGTAGCAAGCAGTGTTTTGAGGGAGAACAGGGAGGTAGTTTCTATTCCGAGTTGCCTTAGGGGTAGCTTCCATCAAGGTCATGAGAAGTTTAGATACAGTGGTGTGCAGTGTGCAGCAATAGCTTTAGTTGCTTTGGGTAGGCATATGGCTTCTAGTGTGTTTGCATGGAGACAAGGGGATTTAGACAGGACTTTGGAAGTTGGTGATGCAATGTACACTGAGCTTAGGGATAACAACTTGACTCATGGGCATGAGTTTTTGCTTGCTACCGATTTGCCCAAAGAGTCAGTTATCGAAGGTCAGCCGTATGAGTTTGAGTTCAGTCAGCCAGTTAATGGGGCTACAAATGTAGTTGAGCATGAGTTCATTGAATCGGGTACTTGGGTTACATTAAATGCAGGGTTAGAACAGATGTTGGGGCACTACAACACATGTCTATTTACAATGTGTGGCAACACTGTTGCTGTCATTAAAGACAAAGGCAGATACGCAGTTGTAGATTCACATATGCGTAGTGCTACAGGGATGGTAGATCCAGAATATGGTCAAAGTGTGGTGGTGTATTTTAGCTGCATAGATGATTTGTACGGTCATTTTTGCAAGCTAGCGGGATGTTTTCACAATAAATATAAGGAATTTGAAATTACAGGTGTGGTCATTACGGTTGTTGGTCAGAAGTGTGATGCATCTGAGGCAATTAAACCTCAGGCTCGTGATACTTCTGCCCAAAGGGCAGGGTGTGAAAGGTCAGTTGAGGTTGAATCATCATCTGTTTCCAATCGAGCACACACACTTAAAAAGGCAAAGCACGACTGTGAATCTGATGTGGATTTTGATGTAGTGTTTTCCAGCGCCAGCACTACAACCCATAATTTTGGCACACTTGGGGAAACTGTTTGGAGAGCACTGTGTAAAAATCTAAAAATTGACTACGAGAGACTTGCTGTAGCAGAACCACAAACAATTGGTCTCATTGGACCGTTAGGTGCGCCGTGTACAAAAGACAAAATTGTTCCCGACGGTAATTGTTACTTTCGCTCGATTTCACAGGCTATTAGTGGCACGCAAAAAAATCATAGGAAAATTAGACTTGCCGTCGTTAAACAGCTGGAAAATAATCCTTTACAATACAAAACACTTTTGCGCAATGACTACTCATCTGTGGTCCAATATATTAGCGATACAAATATGCGTAAAGTAAACACATGGGCCACTGAGGTTGAGATCCAAGCGACAGCAGATTTTTTAGGCATTGATATCTATACATTAATGGATGGACGTTGGCTTAAATTTGGCTGTACTAACAGGCCTTTGTCTACACATGGCATTTATCTGGAAAATATTAACAATATTCATTATGAAGTAGTCACTTGCGTCAAAAACCCTGTGACCCACAGCTGTTATGGATGCTGCCAAATTAGTGATGAGCTTGTGGGTTACAACACTAGATCTAGACAGATAAATGCCTCAGCTGAGAGTAGTCCAAAGCAAAAAAGTAATGTGCAAGGTAATAGGGATTCCAAGTACATTCAAAAGAAAAAACGAAAATATATTTCAACTAAATATGACACACTTAAAGAGACGGTGCTTGAAACACGTAACAAGAAATACAAAGACGATGTAAATTATAGACAGAAAATAAAGATTCTAACCAGTACCGCACTAAAACTGAAATATCAAGAGGATTTAGAGTATCAAAAGAGAAAGAAGGGTGCGCTCAAACTGAAATATAGAGATAATTCAGAGTATCAAAAAAATAAGAGCACTGCATGCAAAGTAAAATATAGAGATAATACAGAGTATGGAAAAAATTACAGAGCTGCGCTCAAACTGAAATATAGAGATAATTCAGAGTATCGAAAAAATAAGAGCACTGCATGCAAACTAAAATATAGAGATAATACAGAGTATGGAAAAAATTACAGAGCTGCGCTTAAACTGAAATATAGAGATAATTCAGAGTATCGAAAAAATAAGAGCACTGCATGCAAACTAAAATATAGAGATAATACAGAGTATGGAAAAAATTACAGAGCTGCGCTCAGACTGAAATATAGAGATAATTCAGAGTATCGAGAAAATAAGAGCACTGCATGCAAACTAAAATATAGAGATAATACAGAGTATGGAAAAAATTACAGAGCTGCGCGCAAACTGAAATACAGGGACAATTTGAAATACAGACAGAGACAGAAGACGGTAATGAAGGCAACAAGTAAGCAGAAATATCGAGACAGTGTAGAGTATCGAAAAAATAAGAGAGCTGCGTTCAAACTGAAATACAGGGACAATTCGGAGTATCGAAAAAATAAGAGAGTTGCGCTCAAACTGAGATACAGGGACAATTTGAAATTCAGACAGAGACAGAAGACGGTAATGAAGGCAACGAGTAAGCAGAAATATCGAGACAATGTGGAATATCGAAAAAACAAAAGGGCAATAAGTATCAAGAAATCTAAAAATGATTTAGAACATAAACAAAAACAAGCAGATAACTTTGATTTGTTTAAGGAGCAATTTTTGAGGGATGTTGAAAACGGTCCAGAGTACATCTGTTGTGTTTGCTTTAAATTATTGTTTCTCAACCAAGTCTTACCGTGTAGAAAGGATGACTTTATGGTTGATCCCAAATCTGCTGCTGTCGCGGATGTTTGTATCTCAGAGGCCTATTTGCATACGTGTGACAGTGGCTGTCCATCACCGTGCCCGCTGTCTCATTGTAGGGGGAGTTTGTGGATCTGCTACACATGCAACTCCAAAGTGAAAAAGGGTGACATGCCAGCTGAATGCTCAATGAACAATTTACAATTAGACGACATTCCTCCTGAACTTGCATGTTTGAACACCGTTGAACAACATATAGTCGCGCTTAATATGGTGTTTTTGCAAATGCATGCTTTGCCAAAAGGGGGTCAAGGGGGGGTGCACGGTCCTGTGACCTGTGTACCTGCCAACGTTGTAGAGTCTACAAAGTTGTTGCCACGTCGTAACATGGACGGTTGGTTATTGCCTGTGAAATTAAAGCGTAAACTTACTTATAAAGGCCATTATGAGTATCAATTTGTAGACACATATCGGATTCGGAGAGCGATTGCGTTTCTAAAAGCTAATAATCGGTATTACTTAGATATTGAATTTGATGAGGAGTGGGTCAATGAGTTCACCAGGCAAGAAGATGAAGCTTCAAATATGGGTGTGTCTGGACAAGGAAAAGAACAGGCGGCGCAGGGCAAGATGGGGGGGAAGCAAACAGGTAAAGTCAATGCAGGGGAGGAAGGGGGAGAACAAGGACAGGGGGAACGGGAACAAGAAGACTTAGATGATGAGCATCTCCATGATAGGCAGCGTCATTGCATGTTCCAGGATACATGTTTTATGCCGATAGATATAGCTCAAGAGGCCCTTGACCACTTCTTCCAGGGTGTATTAAATTTGGCTCCGGCGGAAGGGAACAGTCCAGTTAGATTGCTCACAGATGAGGAGAATGAAGCAAAATGCTTCCCCAGAGAGTTCCCCTTTGGGCGTAACACATTTCACATGCAAAGGCCTGTTCGTATTACTTTGCGTCGATATTTTATTAACAGGCTTTTGCATGCAGATGGGAGATTTGCGCGGAATCTCAAATTTCTGTTCATGGCTCTGTACATGCTGGAAGTGGAGCAGGTCGTGTCAAAGGTCTCCATAGCTTTGCGAAAGGGACATGCGGGTCACGGCTCGGGTAATGCTGCTGCAGATAAAGAAAACTTGGAAAATCTGTTACAATTTGATGATGGTTTTCGTTTCATGAAGCCTATTAGAGGCACGCCCCCATTCTGGCAAGCCACACTAAAAGACTTAATCGCAATGGTGCGTCAGTTAGGTATTCCAACGTGGTTTTGTTCCTTTAGTTCAGCAGATCTGCGTTGGCAAAATCTCATGAAAGCATTATTAAAAATAGAAGGTAGTACCAGGAGAGTTGAAGATTTAAATTGGGCAGAGAGGTGTGATCTTTTACGTCATAACCCCGTAACTGCGGCGCGAATGTTTGACATGCGTTGGCATAAATTCTTGAACAAAATCCTTAAATCCTCTGATCATCCAATTGGCGAAATTATTGATCTTTTTTATCGTGTAGAATTTCAGCAGCGTGGATCACCACACGTACACGCCCTCTTTTGGATAAAAGACGCTCCAAAGATTGGTGTGAATAAAGACGAAGAGGTAGTTGTATTTGTGGATAAATACGTTTCCTGCGAACTACCCTCAGACCCAAATTTATTAGAGAAAGTTTCTTCGGTGCAGCAGCATTCCAAACGTCACTCCAAAACATGCAAAAAAGGCAACAAGACGTGTCGCTTTAATTTCCCACGTCCTCCGTCCATGCGTACGTTTCTCAAAAAGGAAAAAGACCCGGAAAAACCACAGATAATGGAGAGGGAGCAAGCCGTCGCCATCTTGAGTTCAATTAAAAAAGCTACGCTAGATGAAGATCTTTCTTTTGATAGTGTGGAATCATTGTTTCAAGCTATTGGCTTAAATCAGGACACATTTGAATTGGTCTATCAGGCGTTAGGTGGTCACAAACATGTAGTGCTAAAAAGGGAAATTAAAGAAATTTGGATTAATAATTACAATGCAAAATTGTTGGATGCCTGGAATGCGAATATGGATATTCAGTTTGTGGTTGATGCATGGGCCTGCATAGTTTATATTGTTTCGTACATATCCAAGTCAGAGCGGGAGATGGGTTTGCTCTTGGGTAATGCGCAAAAAGAAGCGTCCAAAGGAAATCTGAGTGCACAAGAGGCATTGAAAAAGTTAGGGAGCGTCTATTTGCATAATCGGGATGTCTCTGCGCAGGAAGCAGTCTATCGCGCCACAAACATGCACCTAAAAGAGTTTTCGCGGAAAGTAGAATTTATTCCAACAGGAAATAACATAGTTAGATTGAGCAAACCCATAGGTCAGATACAGGACGAGTCATCAGACAATATATGGATGACAAACATCATAGATAGGTATCAGAGTAGGCCTGATAACCGTACATTTAACGATATGTGCATCGCTACTTTTGTATCAGAGTACCGCGTTCTTAGTCAAACAGAACAGTGCAAAAATTCAATTCGGTTACAAAATTCATTAGGCGCGATAGCTAAAAGAATACGGACCAAGCCAGCGATAGTTAGATATGCGCGGTTTTCTGAGACAAAAGATCCAGAGTTATTCCATCTGAGCATCCTACAATTGTTTTTACCATATCGCATTAAAGACGACCTTAAGCCGGCTCCATTTGAAACATATGAACAATTCTATGAAAACGGGGAGGTGCGTTTTAGTGATGGGTCTGTGCATTCTGTTAAGGCGATCGTTGTTTCAAATAGGCTTCGTTATGAAGTGGAGCATGAGGATCTGGATGAGATCCAAGAGAAAATGGGCTGTGAAGACATTTTGGAAGAAGCATGGGCACATCTTTGCCCAGAGCTGGAAGTTGAAAGGTTGGAGTCGAAGGAGGAGTTTAAACAGGTGTTACAGGAGGTCCTCTCTGAGCATGACCAAGAGCCCATCCCTGACTTGGCTTTAAAACGTGAAGAAATCAGTCATTTTGAGAGAACAAATGTGATGAGTCGTGCTGACGGTCTCGCACTTGTGCGAACCCTGAATGAGCAACAGCTGTCCATTTTTTACAAAATACGTCAATGGTGCTTAGAAGAGGTAGCTGGTAATAATCCTGAGCCATTACACGTATTTATTACAGGAGGCGCAGGCACCGGGAAAAGTCACCTCATCAGGGCCATTCAGTATGAGGCATCGCGGTTGTTGGCCCCTATTTGCCACGGTCCTGATAATGTTAGTGTTTTATTAACGGCTCCAACAGGGATTGCAGCATACAATTTACAGGCGGCTACTATCTACTCGACATTTGGCATTCCCATAAATCCAACAAAACAGTATAAAAACCTGAGAGAAGATAGGCTAAATACGCTGCGCGCAAAATACATAGACGTTCACATCTTAGTTGTTGATGAAATTTCGATGGTTGACCAAAAGGTTTTTATGCACATTGAGGGTCGGTTGTGTCAAATTAAGCAGACACCTAAATCAGTAAAATTCGGAAACATTTGCGTGATTGTGGTTGGGGATTTTTATCAGCTACCTCCAGTGAAGGGTGAGATTTTGCTCAAAGAAACAGTGGGCATTAATTTTTTTAGAGATCTGTTCAAAGTTGCAGAGTTAAAAAAGATTGTTCGGCAACAGGACAGTTGTTTTGCGGAGCTCTTAAATCGGTTGAGAGTGCGTTCAAAAGGGACACCCATGCTCCAAAACGACAGAGATATTTTGAAGCGTCGTGAAACAGGCGAAGAGCCCGACGTGCTGCACATTTTTTCAAGGAGGGATTACGTGCAGACTTATAATTTGAGGAAGCTTCATAGTGTGTGTTCTGATGTCATCAACATTGATGCCCGTGATTTTGGTATTGATAAGAACACAGGTAAATTAAAAGAAATACCAGGTCATCTGTGTCTCCATAAATCTGAAAAAGCCAGTTTGGTGGAGTCACTATATATTGGCGTTAATGCACGCGTGATGCTGTCTAAAAATATAGATGTTTCTGATGGCCTAGTAAATGGGGTATGTGGCATCGTTACACACATAGTAGAAGACCCTCAAAACAAAAAGCTTCCTTTAGCAATTTGGGTTAAATTTGACGACGACAGAGTAGGTACCAACAGAAGGAAGCAGACCCGTACCCCTGCAGACCTAACTGGTTCTACCCGCATAGGACCGGAGGAAGAACAGGCTAATAAGCGCGGTGAAATTCGTCGTCAATTTCCATTCAAACTAGCGTGGGCGTGTACAATTCATAAAGTACAGGGTGTAACCGTTGATCAAGCTGTGGTGTCCCTTAAAAAAGTGTTTGCCCCGGGTCAGGCGTATGTGGCCTTGAGTCGCGTTCGGAGTTTAGAGGGTCTAGTGATTCAAGACTATTCCGACAAGGCCATATATTGCAATGACAAAATTAAAGGTGCGTTGGAGAGCTTGCCTCCCTTCATGGTTGACAGTTTAATTTGGCAGAGACAAGAGGCACATGTTTTGACAGTATTTGTCATGAATGTACAAGGTTTAGTACGGCATGTGCCAGATTTGGCTTCACACACACAGCATTTGCAGCCTGACTGTGTTGCTGTGGTAGAGACATGGTTATCTGAAGATTCTTCATTTCAAAGTTGCCGCATTGAAGGCTATAATTTCCACAGTCGTCCCCGCAGTGTTTCGTACCAGTGCAACGACAACGCAGCACTGGTTAGTCTCCGTGGCCAACAGTACGGTGGAGTTGGCATGTACTGTGATGAAAGGCTTAACTATGAAATCACAGTACAAGATATGGATTTAGAATGCATAGTCAATTATTTTGCAGAGCACCAAATCATCATCGCAGTAGTTTACCGCCCATCGTCGTATCCCATGTCTCTATTCAAGTATAATTTAGACAGATTTTTGATTTGGCTGAGTTCACACTGTGCCACTGTGGCTGTGATGGGAGATTTTAATGACGACATATTGAAATCTACAAGTCTCTGCAATTTCATGTTAGAAAGAGGTTATGTTCAATATGTCACATCTCCCACAACTGAGAGGGGGACATTAATTGATCATTGCTACCTAAATTCCAGTCAATATGATGTAGACTGTTCAGTCATGCCAACCTACTTCAGCGACCATGAAGGGATTGTTTGTTCTTTTAAGGGGAAATGCGTAGAAATGGCGTCCTTAGATTAGCTGCGTTTTAACCCTTATGCGGTGTTAGGGTCCGAACGGACCCGTTTCAAGAATGTAAAATGCAATTAATGCCGTCAAACATTTTTTAATCGGAACAAGGCTTATAGTATGTGCTCATGGTGGCTATTTAAACACAAAAACACCAATGTTTACCATTTTAGCATATTCTGAATGTCTTCTAGAAAAAAAGTTACATTGGTGGTGTTAGGGTCCGAACGGACCCGGTATAGAAAAATGACTGTATAAACGTCAGATTGCATCATAGAAATGCTATGACTAGCTCTGTAGATCACATGTGGCTCAATCAAGGTTCATATGTATCTAGACACTTGACTAGACCAGGCATTAGACATGCACAGTACACACATGCACACACTCTTACACACACAGAGACGCGCACACACACACATGCACACTCTCTCTCTCTCACTCTCTCTGTCTCGCCTGTTCCTGCCAATCTGGTGAGAGAGATCCAGACTAAAAGCTCACCAGCCAACCCCACACCAACACGCCCCAGATCAGCCACCCCCACAGCAACACGCCCCAGACCAGCCAACCCCACATCGACACGCCTCACGAAGACTTTCTGCAGGGGTTTATTGAGGGGAGCACTTTGGTTCAAATGCACGGTGATGCACTGAAATTTAATTTTGACTGACTTACTGATGTTCGGTTTTATTTATTTGTTTTGATTTGGTGGGAGGCCAAGTGTCTGTCCACCATTATGTTTCCTGAGTTTATGTGTTTATGATTTGGTGAGAGGCCTCGTGCCTACTCACCCTTATGTTTTGCTATGTTTATGGTTTTATGATTTCGGTGCCGGTTTGGAGTACGTATGAGTATGCATGTATGGACTGCTGCCACCCGTTTTTATCACTGTATATATCGTAAATAATATGACATTTTTGATAATAAAAGATAAAAAAAAAAAAAAACACGCCCCAGACCAGCCACCCCCACACCAACACGCCCCAGACCAGCCAACCCCACATCGACACGCCTCACGAAGACTTTCTGCAGGGGTTTATTGAGGGGAGCACTTTGGTTCAAATGCACGGTGATGCACTGAAATTTAATTTTGACTGACTTACTGATGTTCGGTTTTATTTATTTGTTTTGATTTGGTGGGAGGCCAAGTGTCTGTCCACCATTATGTTACCTGAGTTTATGTGTTTATGATTTGGTGAGAGGCCTCGTGCCTACTCACCCTTATGTTTTGCTATGTTTATGGTTTTATGATTTCGGTGCCGGTTTGGAGTACGTATGAGTATGCATGTATGGACTGCTGCCACCCGTTTTTATCACTGTATATATTGTAAATAATATGACATTTTTGATAATAAAAGATAATAAAAAAAAAAACACGCCCCAGACCAGCCACCCCCACACCAACACGCCCCAGATCAGCCACCCCCCCACCAACACGCCCCAGATCAGCCACCCCCACACCAACACGCCCCAGACCAGCCAACCCCACATCGACACGCCTCACGAAGACTTTCTGCAGGGGTTTATTGAGGGGAGCACTTTGGTTCAAATGCACGGTGATGCACTGAAATTTAATTTTGACTGACTTACTGATGTTCGGTTTTATTTATTTGTTTTGATTTGGTGGGAGGCCAAGTGTCTGTCCACCGTTATGTTTCCTGAGTTTATGTGTTTATGATTTGGTGAGAGGCCTCGTGCCTACTCACCCTTATGTTTTGCTATGTTAATGGTTTTATGATTTCGGTGCCGGTTTGGAGTACGTATGAGTATGCATGTATGGACTGCTGCCACCCGTTTTTATCACTGTATATATTGTAAATAATACGACATTTTTGATAATAAAAGATAATAAAAAAAAAAACACGCCCCAGACCAGCCACCCCCACACCGACACGCCCCAGACCAGCCACCCGCACACCGACACGCCCCAGACCAGCCACCCCCACACCGACACGCCCCAGACCAGCCACCCGCACACCGACACGCCCCAGACCAGCCACCCACACACCGACACGCCCCAGATCAGCCACCCGCACACCGACACGCCCCAGACCAGCCACCCGCACACCGACACGCCCCAGACCAGCCACCCGCACACCGACACGCCCCAGACCAGCCACCCCCACACCAACACGCCCCAGGCCAGCAGGCCCTCCACATCAGGGCTTGCCAAAGATGGTAGGGTACGAAAGAGGTGCCAGTCCTGTCCCTCCACCAAAGACAGAAAAACTAACATCACTTGTGACAAGTGTGAAAAATACATCTGTCTTGAGCACACGCACACTGTAAAATGCTGTGATGCATGTATCTGAACACACCACACACACACACACATGCAGTCAGTCAGTGTTTGCCCATACAGGGTGAGAAAAAGCACTGTTCCATGTTCCATGTTCTAAATAATGTTTTATTGCTTCATCTATTGATTTATTTCCATAATAGTTATAAAACCCACAAAGCAGTTTTCTCAGTAAAGTGTCTTCATATATTACCCTGTTATAGTCAGATTGTATAACTATTTACCAATTTTCAGCATGAGTGAATATAATCCTATTTTCGAGTGAAAAAAATAGGTATATTCTGTCTTAGGGCCATATGGGGGCCAAATAATATAATGTTTGATATGGGGACTGTGGTTATGATGAGCTAATAAATTAGTGATGAAGTACAGAACAAAACTGGATGATAATCCTTATTTTTTGGGGTGGTTGGTACTGAGATACAAACCGGGTCCGAAAGGACCCGGTTAACACCAAATTAAGATAAATAAATTAACACCGCATAAGGGTTAATCAAATGGACAGGTGTTGTTGTGCAGACTCATCACATGGGTTTTCTTATAAATGGCTGGTCAGTCACAATTTTGTCATTCCCGTGCTTCTTCATCATGACCTTCAATGCATCGATTTCTGTCAATTCTTGAGCATTCAGGTTTGTCACCCTTTGCCAACATGGTATATAGTTTATTTATTAATTGACTTTGATCATGTATTTTAATATGGTTATATTGTACATTTTAAGTGTGTGTGTCTGGTTGGAATATGGATCATGGAATATCAGTTTATTCACATTTTTAGATATTTAT
>NW_027181034.1:0-18974 GCF_040956055.1 Brachionichthys hirsutus
AACATGAACTCCTGCGCCTCATTCTGTCGGCGTGGCACGCAGGACAAACCCTTTCCATTTTGCTCCCGCCGGCGCGAGTCACGGACACCCCGGCGCACCGTCCCCCAGCCGCCACCCGACCTGTGCATGCCATACCATTACGCGCCATTGACCCGGTGCGGCACAGCCATTGCAGAGAAGACTAATTCTTAATCTAGGATATTGCCTTCTCATTGTCCCTCCCTCTGGCCTCTTGCGATAACTGTTTGATTAAGGCAGTTACGTCGCTTGAGAGTGTGAAAGAACTCACCTTTTAATATTACCTGGCTGACTGATTACACCAGCACTGCGTGAGGCTAATATTGTTGAACCGTGATGCTTGATTACCAATGCTGATGGGCCCTCGGTGACAAAACAGCCTCCACAAGTCTCAAATATTAATCAACAAACAATGCAAATTAATTTTCACAAAGGCCTCCAACAGGATCAGACTGCCGAGTCGTTCTAAAAACGGAGAATATTCACGCAAACAATGGCATCGGGGGTTGCAAACGCCGAGAACGAGAGGCCTGAAGGGTTTACATTTAAACACGACAGAGAAAAGCAGCCGATTATATTTAAGCTGGAACCCAAACCCTTTCTGTATTTGTGCTTAAAATTGTAGGTTTTCCTCCTTCCAAAAATCCCCACGATGCATTATTTGTTGTTGTTGTTGTTTGCGTCTGTGCAGGAGAATAAGAGTGTTGGCCCCTCTCCGGCGAAACAAAGGGACTTGTGTACCTTCAGTATCGCTTTAATTAAGCACTCCGGGAAAATGCCGCTCGTCATTTTAATTAAGTGCTGAAAAACACTGGTGTTCCTGAACGCATCTGGGGTCACAACATTCCACTACGGCGGCGGCGCTCGGATGAGGGTGAGATTGGAGATGGGGGGGGGGGGGGGGGCTTCACAGCTGCCTTCAGGGATGGAAAACTCTCAAAGGGATTCGGGAAAGACGGGAGATTGTCGTTTGCTCCTTTTTTTTTTATCTCTTCAGTTCAGACAAGCAGAGAAATATTGACAGTATTCTGTGTGCCGAGCGCAACACAAAAGAAGAGCAGCTTTTTAATTGAAAGCAAATCACCCTCGCTTCTCCTAATGCTCTGTCAGCTTAGCGTCTCTTCTGCAACCAGAGCCAGATGACGTTTCAAGTCCCGCGGCGCCTCCACCTAAAAGTCCCCCCCCCCCCCCCCAGCTATTTGCACTAAACTTATCACTCATCACTAGTGGACCTTCTGTGCAGGCACTTATTTGGGAGAGGATATCGGCCGGCAGTTGAAGGCACTTCTGCAGACATCAATAGCTCGCAGTGCTGAAGAGGAGGAGGAAGAAGAGGAGGAAGAGGCGCCGCTTGCATCGCGTGCTGCGGTCGCCTGAGGCGAAAGATGCTATCCTCTGTTTGCGCTACATTCATCGACATTAATTAATTAGATA
The DNA here is from genome assembly GCF_040956055.1 of Brachionichthys hirsutus. NCBI lineage: Eukaryota > Metazoa > Chordata > Actinopteri > Lophiiformes > Brachionichthyidae > Brachionichthys > Brachionichthys hirsutus. Next base: position 1,453 of record NW_027181034.1, read on the forward strand.
ATTATTACACATAATTTCCTTGTGTGCTTTGCGATAATGGCCCTTTAGTCAGAGGCGATGCGACGGGAGCGCTCGGTTTGTGACGCTCGCGACATCGATGAAGATCCACGAGGTCGGTTTGTCCCGCGTCGACGCCGCGCACACGCCGACAAACACGACCACGAGCACATCCAGAAGCATTAGCATAACCGATGCGACGCTCATGCATCAGCGAGTTCTATCCCTAATGCATTCGGAGTTACTTTGCCCTGATAATGAGGCTCGGCTTAATGTGACTCTGAGCCTAATGACCCGAAACGCGTAGAAAAATATTTATTTTTTCGCCTCTTCTCGGGTTTATTTTTGCAGCAGTGATTGAGCAGAAAAGGAAACGGGATGTAGGAGGGGAATGGATAGACGCTAAAATGCAAGGTTAAACTGGAGAAAGCTGAGGAGGAGTTGAGGTTGACTGGAGGCCGCGGCGTGGCAACCTGTCTGAGGTTGATTCACTCCCGGCCTCCCCCCCCCCGCCCGCATGGAGGCTGCAGACCGGAGACTTCAGCCGCATCATTTTAGGTTCACTGACTTGGCAATATCTACCGTTTAATGAAATTAGGTCCGCAGTGCTTCCTCGGGAGGATTCATTTCAAGGACATAACTCCGATGAAAGGCGAGTCGGGCTCAGATATATCACCGATTCCCGCCCCGGCGTCCCCAACTCCCGTTTTCCTGCAGAGAGGCTCGGACAGGGAATTTCTGCATCCTGAGACGTGCCGCGCGCGAGTAAGCATTAAATAAATAACTAAATCAATATGCACCGCTAAGTATCGTGGTCTCCAGAGGAATACTTGATAAAGCAAATAAACACCACATTCGTTCGCGTCTCAGAGAAAGATAAGTCAGACGCTCGATCAATAGTTTCTCCCCCTCTTCTCTCTTGAAGAGAACAAAAATACCGCAGTATGTTCAAACCCAACGTTGTCATTCTCGGCTCCATGTTCGGACTCGGGACCCGCCCACTGCACTTCCTCACTTCCACCCATTTGTGCCCCGTCACGATGGGTTCGGCGGCGACAGCTGCCCGGCTGACTCCAGCAAACAGATCATTGCCACAATCATTGTCTTTATGGGCAATCCTAGCAGCAGCCAAATATCCAGTTATTAGTGAAACAAATGCCCGTTGTTGGAATCTTCCAGCTGGACAGAGGAGTACAAAAGGCTTTCAGATAAACTGACAGCCAAATAAGAAAACAGAAAAGTAAAATGCATCTAAACTTGGAAGGTGAAAGTGGAAGTGGGCGGAAAGCTTTCAAGTCTCGGGCGGATCCCGACGCCAACGCGGATCGGTCTTTACGCTGAAGCCGCCACGAACACGTCGGCTCCTGACATTACCCGAGTCCCGGGGTCAGGTGTACTTCCTGTGATAAGTCAAATAGAACGTCTTTATCGAATTAAAATCACGTATAACTCGTGTTTATCTGCTGGACACCCGTCATGCTCTGCAGCTCCCCTAGGGGGCGATAGAGAGTTCACGTCCACGGTGAGAACTAAACGTAAATGTATTCACTATTAACTTTCCAGGGAACGACCCGGGGCTTGATTACAGAAGACCCCCATGCTGTTAACACTAATGAAAAATCATTGTAATATATCGACCGCTGAGTCGACCAGTAACCGATGATTGAACCCTCCGTTGATGATTCAGTGTTTTAGGCCGTCCTTCGACTCCATGGGCCTTCATTCCCCAACATTTCCTCTCTTTTGAGTTAGAAAAGCTAGAAAACTACACTTAAAAATAATATGGCTGTTTACCCCATTCATTTGACATTGCACGCTAATGACACAGCCGAGCTTCCAAGTAATGGAATCATATTAAAATCCATTTAGAAATCGTTATTGTTTCGGCGTCGCGCTTCGCTAACGGACGTACCGAGATTAAAAGTTATCAGTCGACATCTGTTGAGGATAAACACGAGGACAAGAGCCGGGGGTTGAAGCCGTCCACGGGCGACCACGACAACGGCCACCGTTGAGGTGCGGGTAATGGCGTATGATGCCTACAAATTAGCGCGTGGCGGGCTCATTCCAGTGTGCTCGACTATTAACCCACCAGAACAATAACTCTTCAACATTCACCAAATTGCTTTAGTGGGGAAATGAGGTAAGACTTTCATTTGAGCAGGGAGACGGGCGCCTTCCTGTTTTAGCGAGGGCAGAGTGGGGCGGTTTAAACCGGGGCAAAGGACTTCCTGTGGCCAACAGCCGCACGCAGGACGTCGTTCGATTTCATTCGATTCCACAAAATCCCTCCCTCTGACATTCAGGTGCTTTAAAATGGAGGGAAGTCTTGATTTACAGACTGGAGGGGCGTTTAATTATCCGCGGCGCAACCTCCGCACTTTGGCTAAAATCTATCAAAGTTTAGATAAACCCGATCTATTCCTCGATCAGGTAATTAGAGCGAGACGAGCGAAATGGCGCACTTCTGACTTATATGGGCCCTTTATCGCTCATCAATCAGCCGCGTGGCCCTCGTCTGAAACGTGCCTGTTAAACCCGTACACTAGATTTTCATTAAACCTGCGATGCTTATTTTTATTAACGGCTCATTAGCGTCTAACGAATCCCTGAGCCGTCTCTCCACGCAGCCGAAGACGAACCCCACTCCGCCTTGAAAGAATCCTCCTTTTTACGGCACCAGATTCTCCGTACGCATTAATTAGTGTCACATTGAGCGAGCAACAGGGGCGATAAGATAACCGCATCGGTTCGGAATGAAGCGCTATTAACTTTAAAATCTTACTTGGCAGGGAGCCGGGAACAAGAAAATATTGAAATGCCTGTTTAAGTTATGATATAGGCGCACGGAGGCAGAACGGCTCCACGGGAACTTCCGGAGTTAATTAGGCAAGGAACTCTTTTATGTATTGATTTTATATTTATATTTTTCAGATTGCATTGTCAGGTAATTTAAAAAACATTCTTTCTTGTCTCTCTCCAGCCCGACTTTGCAGTTTAGATTACTGGCTGATTGATGTGTTGTTCAACAGCCAATATTTAGAAAGCAGCGCGGCCAACGGCAATTATAGATGCAGGAAGCGTCCGTAAACAATCAAATCCAATCTGTATCATAAAGCCAACAGCCCCAAGCCAGAATCCGAAGCCAACAGTCAAAGTAAGAAAACAGAATGAATCTGTTAAAGTTCTCGGATCGGACGGGGATTTGATGGTTGAATCCTTCCGGACATCGTCCACGACGTTCACCGCTCCCGTCCCAGCCACACACTTGGTCAGCATCAAAGTCAAATGGTTTATTCCTTGGGCCGTACCACTGACATTCAAACACGCATGCAGTTTACGCTGAAGCAGAGCAGGACCTGTTCGGCGCGAGCGGGACAGATAGCCAGCCCGGAATACTTCCCCGTTTGATTTGTTTTTATTCGGGATGAGAGAAGCGTTAGCATCTTGAACAGATGGTGTTGACAGAGCGAACGTTAAACATATCCTAAGTTCCAAATCGAGGCTCCAAACTTTTCAAGAGTCGCTGCAGCCAACATGGCACCGCCGCAACCATCCCGAAGCCAAATGCCGTTTTTTCTTATTAAATCGGCATCATGCGCAGGCAGATCTTTAAGATCACGAAACAAGAGCCAATTGAACATTCAATCCACGCGAAGGCCCTCAATAGTTTCATCCCGTCCACACAGCGTAATTAAGACGCACCCTGAACCCAAGCGCAAACAGATTAGCCGCTCCGAATAATAAATCCAAATGTTAATGAGCTGCGCCGCGTGCCAGGATTACAGTCGACTCGGGGCAGTCACCGTGGGGCTCGTCGTTATTCCCTGCAGTCCACCAATAAGACCCGGCGGCGTTGGCTTCCAGAGCTCAGAACGGCCAACGGTGCTGGCGGGTGATTGCCATTCTCAACACGTTGCATCCGACGGTCAGAGCGTCGTTGGAAATCAAGGACTCGTGGATTTCACTGCTTATTTGCGCTCCCAGGAGAGATTCCGTTTGTAGATATTCAAAGAAACAGATAAAAGATAACGGAAAATAGTTAAACATTCCCTCCGACTGCCTTCACTTGAGCTTAATTTGGACGGGACGGGACGTTCCTTTATTCCCACTTCATGTTCATCCATTTGAGGTATCAGTCGGTTCTGATCCAAATGGAAGTAAACGCCACCGTATCCCCTGGTTTGTCTTTACCCTTAAAAAAACGTGACTACGAACCGTTATAACTGACAGAAAAGACTGTGTGAGAGAAAGTTCACCTTTAAGGCCGTTACCTGCCGACATCACGTCCACCTCCGCCTATCTGACGAGTCTAAAATAGCTTGTCTTGCTTTGGAGCTTAATCATGCATGCTGGTACGCTGTACATCTACATGGGCATTAACACCTGCGCTCTTCTGAAATGGCAGAAAAATATCACCTGACATTAAACGCACCTTTGCGTTGGAAAAGCACGCACGGAAACGCCACTTTGTCAGCCGAGACAGTCAAATGTATAATTATCCTCAATTGAGGGGCCACTAATGGTCTGTTACGAGCCGCTTCCAATGCAGTCAAACTGATTGTCGCCTCAAACCACCAGAAACCAGGCCTGGAATAAATTCCCTGATTATCAGCTAGATTTCCCCGTTAGAAAAGCGAGCGGTCGGTGACCTGCAACAGCAACGGTTTCAGGCTAGCAGGAAACACGATAGTTTCTCATTAACGATTCACTTCAAAATCGGCTTCTTCAAAGCCTGCGAACTTTGGAATCTACTCGATTACTCCGGATCTCTTCACCCGGTGAATAACTTTTAGATGCAGCCTCTAAGGAAACTTCGGACAAACGCTGCTAGCGTCGTCGGTCCAGATATTCCCAAAACATAGACGATAATTAAAAAAAAGCAATGAGCAGCGGAAGCTAATTGCTATCAGACCACCAACACGCGGGCTTGGAGTTGCATCGGGACGTTCAGCTGGATGTATGGATGTTTACAGCGCTGGGGAGAGAGCGTGGGAGATAGCAGAAAGCAACTCACCGGGTGTCACTCAGGTCTGTATCCATGCAGGGGGGATTGATGGCGGGGGCACGAAGGAAGCCAGGAATGATGAAGCCTTTCACCGCCACCAATCCATCTGGGTGCATTCCAGATAGCTGTGGCATCACGCCGTGCGTAGACGGTGTGCGTTCGGGCACATGTTCCCTTTTCAATAAGAGCAACTACCCGAGACCTCCAGGGAGGTGAAACCGAGTCGAGACGGTGAACGCAGCTCAATCCCAGAGGATTACGTTAAAAGAAAGACGAGATCCTGAACACAAAATTAGATTCGATTCTAAAATTCTCATCTGGATCATTGATGAGCGCAACCATTGATCCTAGGATTGCTCTCAGTGAGGTTTTAGAATAAGATTTCATCTCGATTAGAATAATAAATCAATAAAGAATCTTGATTTGTGATTCCAGTTCTGTTAGTAGTAGTAACAATAATTTACAGATCCAACTATGGTGACGGCGTTATAAACCAAACTCGAACCTCAGCGAAATATCGTTAGACTGAGCCAATCAGAGGCAGAGGAGGGAGGGCCTCGTCATCATCCCGCTCCGATTGGCCAGGTTAATAATGATCCGAAAATAGAGTCAGCCGGAGTTTCACTCCCAGATAGGAATCCCGAAGCGGCTGCTCTGCGTCTATCCTAGCGGCTCACTTAGCAGCACGTTTGACATCAGGCAGGCACGGCGGCCGCCTTCAGGACGAGAGGGGCGAAGCAGAACAGGAAGGGGAAGCGCTCCCATTCCTGGGCCGGGAGCGTCGTCGTGGTGGAAAACGGGACAGTTGAAATTTGCATTTAGATTACAGCGGTAATAGAAAAGCCACGGTGATGAATCTCATTCTGAGGGAGCCGCTAATGTGGTTGTATTTTGAATAAAACTGTAAAATCATGTATGAAAAGATCGGGGATGAAATCGCCTCCATCGATTCATCAAACCAACGACGGCGGCCGATCGGCGGTTATTAGTATGGGAAGCACAACGCGAGGAGAAACAAAAGGGTTCCGATAAAAAACGTCACATCGGGTGAATGCCGAGCGCCGATTGGATAGATTATTGATCTGAATTAGAAGCCATCATCTAGTCACGCCCGTGTGGATAGAACGGTTTGGAATGACTGAACGCCATCAACAACGCTTCTCTCTTTTGCTTTTACTGCAAAGAACAACAAACGGTTTTAGTCGTTGCCGAGGCGACGGATAAGAACTCCTTGTGATTCATGTCGAGAGGGAAGTTAATATTCCAGCACGGCACACGGCGAGCTGGCATTGCACCTGCGTGGCATGAAGAGGAGGAGGAAGTGTGCCGTCGACGCCATCAGTATTCAGCTGGCTGCAAAGGTGAAGGCGCCGGCGCGTTCAAGCCCCAGTGGGCGACGTCGTTAGCATCCATAGAGCTGCACGAGCTTCCTCGCAGGGCGGGGGTTATTGGGCTGAACATACCGAGTAGAGCAGCGGCGCCTCGGTGTGAGACTCCGACCGGGAAGGGGCGGAGCCTGTGATTAGAGCTCCTTAATAGCACAAAAGCAAACATGGAAGGCTAATGTTCCGCCCCCATCCAGCAGGAACCGCTTTCTCTCGCCATTTCACATCTGATTTATTGCCATCTGCTCAGCCCGGGTGTAAATCCGAACGCGGGCCGACTTGCCCGTCCAAGCTTTATCCGTTAACATTTAGCAATGTCTAATTAACCAAATTGGGAGAACGCGCCATCTGAAGAATGCGGCGTCCGGATAATGACAGCCGTGATAGTTTGGGATATTCGTCTGTCACGGCACGCAAACGCAATTATTAGATCCGGCTAATTACGAGGAGACAACAGCTGTAACGGGCGGGAGCCGTTCTGCTGCGATTAAAGAGGCCGACTTTCAGTGCAGACGTCATTTTCCGAAGTGAGAACGACCGCCGAAAGTCACGGCAGAGCAGAAGACAAACCCCGGCGGTTCTCCACGCAGCCGGACCCGGTGGCGGCTGATAAAAACGCACAAACCGCCGCGAGGGTTAATCTGATGGAGACGCTAATTAACAGCGGCGGATTAAAACCGCCGCTAAGTCGGCTTCAAGGTGACGCTGGACGGGCAGAGCAGCCGATTGATTCTGATTAGTGAGATGTTGAGAATAAATAATAACATTATTACGGCGACAGTAACAGCTGTGCAAGCCGCACAATTAAGACATTTGTCGAGGGGGATTTATTTTATTTTACTGCTCAGAACCTCGGCCGTCTTTATTTTAGTTTAGCTTTTGAAAGATAGTCGAACGCGTCGGCCTTTCACAAACCTCCACTCGTTGCAGTTACGTCCAAACTCAAATTTAAAGTATCAAGGCCAGTGGGAGCGTCGCCAGTGGGAGCGTCGGCAGTGGGAACGTCGCTTTGGGGCATTTTGATTACGGAACTTGCTTGACCGGCGCCGTTTGTCGCGTTACAGTCCGGCTTCTGCAGCCCCTTGGCTGGCATCGCCTTCGGCGGAGTTCTGCGACACGGCGGGACAACTTCTCGCCTTGGGGTTTGACCTTCCTGAGTTCAAGCTGCGGCAGAGGGCGCCTCCCGGACAAAGCGGCATTCCCCGCTACGGCGGCGGCGGCGGCTCAGACACCGGTCGCTCCATCTTTCGGGATGCTCTCTTCACATCCTTGTGTGCGGGTCATCTACAGCAGCTTGGATCTGGAGCTTTATTTATAACTACATTTCCCTTCTTTAACGTAGTCCTTCGCTGGAGCCGTATCGGTCGCTGGCAGCGGATTCAAACGTGTTCAAGCCGGGGAGAGCCGAGCCGGCGTGGTGCTTCTTCTGATTGCCTCAGGCCGGTTTCTGCCTCTCCAGCTCAGCCTTCCGCATGTTTCCGGGGGGAGAAAGTTCAGCTTCTAACAGAGACGCTGCCCGCGTCCAGTAGGACATGCAGCTAATTTATTTTTCATCCTGGCTGGATTATATTCAAGGTGGCAGGCCGTCTCTGGGAGTGCCCGTACCCAATGATGAGAGGGATTCCTAAATGGACTAAAGTGGACTGATGAAACCATTTCTTGTCCGTCTGACGCGGCTTATTCGCCTTTATGCAGCAGTGAGGTGGGAGAGAAAGATGTGAAGGGGTCACTGAGCGCCAGAACATCCCAGAGAGAAGCTTTTTAGTTCTGCTGGAAATAAATCAACCAACATGTTGACCTCTGATTCGCATCTGAATCAGAAGACGGGTCAGATTCTTGTCTCTGGAAAAAGCTGCTTACCCTGGAGACATCTCGGCTTCGTGTTTCAGACACAAGTGTTACAGGCTTTATTTTAGTCACGCACTCATCTGCAGTCGATCAAGTAAGAGACGCATACCGCCATCGTTTCAAATGTGAACGCCGACCAACCGCATCGACCGCCCGTCCTTCACCGGAATGAAGATGAGGAGCGGCTCAGGACCCTGCCGATCCTCCTTTCATTGTGGACGATGTAAAAGAAGTGGTTGAAGTGCACCTTTTCATTACATTTCCTAACGAGCTCATTCCAGTTTGGGGCTGAAGCTGAAACGGCGCCCCAGAACGAGCCTGGAGTCGGTCGGGGAAGGCGACACTCCTGACTGGCAGCCGGTGGCGGAGTGAGAATCCAGCGGCGATGCAGAGACAGACGTCTCGTATTTAAACAAAGACAAGTTGACATCGTGCCGTGACAAACCCGACTGTGCCTTGTTCACTTTTAGTGCCAGACTTCACTTTCTGTCAGCAACTCGTCAGAGTTGCTTCTCTGAACAACTTCCTGTTTCAGTCGTTGTGGCAGGTATTAGGCCAATATCAATTATTATTCACACCGATCAGCTTTATTTAAACCAACACCAATCCTTAAAAATATTCCCTCCAGGTCTCGAGCTAAAGGAAAGGAACGTTTCCAAAGAACCAGCGCTGTAAGGAATTACGTCTTTCCTATTGTCCAGTATTTCTATTTCAGCAAAACTATTTTTCACCAAAGTGTCCGATGAGCTGAAAAATAAAGCGGGAAAAGCTTCAGAGAAAAATACGAAGGGGAAAGTTGCCATTTGTGATGACAGAAGGCAGAGAAAGTGTTTTTATTTCATCTCCCTGGTTTATTTTTTTGTGTTCCAAGAAAGGGAGACAACGGGACAGATCCGCGGTTCAGATATTGATGGTTTCGGGCTTCCGTTTTCCTGAGTAGGTGCTCGACAGTAAATGTCAAATCCCCTTTGCTGCGAAGACTGAAATGAAGTTCTGGGCAAACAAGGAAAACACGGAGCAATACATCACGAAAGTCAAGCCACGTCTTCCTGCGGTAGACGGCAAATATTTGGCGGCGGGAGGGGGGGGGGGGGGTAATATAAGATTATTTAATAAATGAATATATCTGCATACAAGAGGTAGGAAGAGTCGAGTCAGATAATAAACAACTCCCAAAATACTTAATGACAACTCAGAGGTTCGCCGGGGACAAATTACACGGCCATTAAATCCGAGGAAAAGCGATTAAGTCTCTTTTGCCGCGCTCCATATTAATGTCGTATTAATTTTTGGTGCTGCACCCGAGCCTCATGGCGGCAGGGGGAACCATCCCGTCGCCAAACGGCGTTAATAATTCGGTCTGACATGAACCCAAATGCTTATCTTAAAAGGTAAAGGCGAGCTATCGTGGAAAGACCAACCCCTGAGCTGAGAAAGTCGTCCTGCTGCTGGTTTCCGTGCCGACGGCATCTCATATCCTCACACTTAAAGTGAGTGGAAAGCTCAAACAACATCATCATCATCAATGATCAAAGCAAGTAAATAAGAAACATTTAAACAGAACATTTAAACAGAAATGGGAAGAAGGACTCTTTCACCAGAGGAAACGAACCCGAGTCCATTTTATTCGCTATTGGCTAGCCCGTCTGCTTTAGCCTACGCGTTAGCTATTCTTCGATGATCTGGCCCGACTGGCCAGCTGTGTTGTTACTCCCATTTTCATTACATCGCTCCTGCCTACACTTCTCTCCTCCCACTCTTCGTCCCCTGAAGGGTTTCAATGATATTACAGTCTTCCTCTGCCTCAGCCGGGCAAGAGCAATGGCTTCACAGTGATTTCCCTGAATAATACTCTGCCTTCATCTCGCCGGCCTTGTTCCACGCCGCCCCTCATCAGTCGGCGGCCGAGGTTCGACTGAGGTCACCGTTCCCGTTGCCAGTATGATCTGTACTGGTGCCCTCACGCGTGTGGCCGGAATATTTAAAGTAATGTTAAGCGCTTAAAAAAAATATAAAAAAAATAGCCATTTTAATGTTGATGTTTCCTCAGGAAACAATGATTCATTATTTCAGAGTAAACAAATTCCCTCTTCTCTTGTAGTATTTGCTTTCCAAATAATGTGTAGCTGATGAAGTGAAGAAGAGCTCGATACATCCATCAGCACTGCTCATCTTCATTAGATAATTGTGACACCTGGAGATGCTAATCACCTACTCGTTTGCCAATTCTTATCTCCGCTCTTTATTTTCCGTCAGTTTAAAAAAAAAAAAGGTAAACTGCTGATTGTGGGTTTAACCCTTCGGAAGGGAGCTATGAATTATTAAGACTTGTGATATCACGGATCATGGAGGGACCCGAGGTCAAATCGCAGAAACACTACTCCAGAACCAATCTCCTTCCTGGATGCTCCGGAACGTTCCCTTCCCAGTCTGTTATCTCATATCTATACACTCAGCTTCGACTTTCAATTATTATATGTTAAATCTTTAAACCAGGGAGACGTTTTGTGGTTTATCGAATATGTTACTGAATTATAGATAAGTCACTATCTCCACACATCCCTCCGACATCCCATGAATATCAGAAACATGTCTTTATGGTTGATGTTTTGATGCTGAAATCAAACCTGAACCTGACAGATTCTTTACTCGGGAAGCGATCGGTATAAATGGACAAACCTACCGTGAAGCAGATCGAGTCTAGATCTACGGAAGCTCCGACAGTTTAATTTCATTCCTGAAAAAAAGAATTATCCTATAAAACAAACTAAGTAAAAATGAAGCATCTCAAATCTAAAACAATGTGAAGGAAAATGAAGCCAATATCCTAATGATGGTTCTTTTTATTTCCTCCCCATCTCTTCTCTGTCCTTGAACCGACGACGACGCCAGATGCTAATTGCTCTTAATTTACAACGGGATGTGCGTGACCCTGAAGAAGCCGTCGTATTCTAGAGCCGACGCGCATCTCGTAGCCTCGGGCTATTTAGCCAATTAGCCGTCGGAATATACGCGCCGTAGCGCTTTCCTTTTGTAATACTCACATTTTCAAATTAGCTTGGTCATGCTACTGATCTCTGATGGGATTGTACGACAACGCCGAGCTGGCTAGCAAGCCGGCTAAACCGGCATGTCTGAGACGCCAAGAGAGATTTTATAGCTCATTGTGCGTCCAGGCCTGCTCACATTTGTCTGTCTTCACTCGGCTCTGTGGATTTTTGGATGCCTGAGGAATCATCCAAAACACCCGCGCCTCTGTGATGTCTAACAAATCAGAGACTAGGAGGAATAAAAAATAAATTCTTCCCACGTGTCTATCAGGAACGGGAGCGTATGCAAAGAGAGAACTTGATCCAGATGACTAATTTCTCCCCCCTTAGCTGCAGAAGTTAATGCCTCCTTATTTGTATGTCGTGTTTATGGCAGCCGCGGTGACTAATAACTTTCTGTGGGAGTCTCCGGTGGGTGGTAATCTTCCCCGGCACACCGGCTGGCCATATGTTCCCTGATTATTGAAGGTGATGTGCGAGAACGGCGTCGGCCCGCTGCGCCGCGTTATCTGAAGTAGACACGGGGGGGTCAAGGCTCACAGCCGAAGCCCGACACATGCTAATTAACTTCTCATAGAATATGCACGGGGGCCCCTCCCAGGACCGCACGGCGGCGGAGCTGGGATTCTGCAGGAATGATGGGAACAGTCATTTTCCATTATGTCAACGCTAAATGAGCAGCGACCTACAGGGGGGAGTCGTGTCTGACCCGCGTCGGGACGACTCCTGCCAATTTTGCACGGGCGGGAACTTCGCAGATCAGTTCTGACTTTTAAGATACTGCGATGACGGGGAGGATAAATGGATCGGCGTGCCCCGCGTAGCCCCGGTGGAAGTAATATCCGTCTGAATCCGATGTTCCGAGTCTGTATAATTAATCAGATGTCAATGAGGGCTCCGGTTATGAAATTAAAGGCACGCCGTCTTCCATTACTGTACAGCTTGTAAGTGCATTAAACAAAAAAAAAACAGGCGTGGAAACCATTAGCTCAATTCTTCATCCCGGCCATTCGTGGTTCCCGTCTTGTTTTCAGGACAATTAAGTGTCCCGTAACAAGAAGAATGTTCGGGGTCGCAAACAAGGTGTGAAACGAACAAACAGAGAGGTTGTTTGCTCCATAATAAAGGAGGCTTAACAAATTAGGTTGGTTCTGATACATTTATTTTTCCTCCGGGCTTCGGGATGAATGATCGTTCAATTAGGGAAAAAAAAATAATAATAATCAGGTTCCAGTCGTCTCCATTATAACACGGCTTAATATTACAGACGCCGAGCCGCTGCAGGAAGACGGACTATTTAAACCCGGTTTAATTTACAGTCTGAAATACTTAAATATAATATAATATAAATACTTAAAGAATTTACTTCCAGCCAGAAGAATGATTATTTCTCACCCATCAATCATCACGAGTAAAATATGTTGAGTTGGTGTAAATCAATTAAATTGTTGCTTTTTAAAACAAACCTATAAAAGTTGCATTTATTCAATTATTGCATCAAACTAAGCAGCTTTAGTTGGTTTTACTGCTGAAGTATTGCATTTCAAATGAGCTGCGTCTCCCACTGAAGGGATTCAATGAACACCCGACACTCTAAATGATCGGTAACGTAACACTGTTCAATCTGAACTCTGTGCGTTCTTCCTTGAGGGATTCACTTTTGGTAAATAGTCCCGAGACGTCACATCTGATTGGCTGTCATGAAAGGGACAATGAGCCTTCTTTCATCAGTAAAATAAAATAAAACGCGTGTTCCTACCGTTTTCCGTTCTGGAGTTATTGGCCGCAGAATTCACCAAAATGATTTATATTTTAAATAAATAGCCAATCAGATCCAGAAGTGGGCGGGTCATCCCGCTGCGTGAGTTTAATTAGTTATTAAACTCTCTCTTTTCTGTCCTGCAGGTGTTGAGCTCTACGACACTAACTGGGACCCTGACTGGACCAGACTGGACCAGGAACCGGTTTGTCGGGTTCCCACACATCCGGCCTCCACAAACCGTTTCAGCGTGGCTCGCCTCTGGTCGCTGGACTTTAACTTGGGGACCTGAACCTCACAGATCGCCAATGCTAACAAGGAACTGCCTGCTGCTGTTCCTTTGGATTCTCGTTGACGGGGGCTCAGCCTTTTCTTTACGACCGCCTTCACGGCCGCTGGGACGGAGCAGGGCGGCGAAGGAACGCACCAGGAACTCGGTGGGCCCGATGAGAAATGGCCCGGCTGGATTTCAGCGGGTCAAAAGGGGCTGGGTGTGGAACCAGTTCTTTGTGCTGGAGGAGTACATGGGGTCAGACCCGCAGTATGTGGGCAAGGTAAGAAGCCTCATCTTCCAGTTCTTTTATGACCCGGGAAATGTCATAAATCATGTCGTAAGGACGCACGGGAGAAATTGAATTGGTAGTAAACGGAGGGAGCAAAAGAACGCGAAGGAGATAAAAGAGGAGTGAAGGAACAGACAGAAGGAAAGAGAGACCACAAATGGACCGGAGAGCAAGTTCACATCATCAGACATTAAACCGGATTGATAAATACACACAGGAAACGTCCTGGCAGAAGTTAACCTCGAGGTTTTAATATCGTAAAGCCGCGTGTTTAAGGATATAAATGATGGGAAAGAAACTGTAATACAGGCTAACGGAGCCGAGGCAACACGGCTAGCCTACATCGGAGTGGCGAGAGAATCGACGGCGTGGTAGGAATAAATGTAAATGGTAGAACCCGTAAAGCTGCCAGGACATCATAGTTATGAGCGGAGGAAGACGCCGACGGCAGTAAAAGGCAGCCGAGGATCGATGAAGACGTCCTGGGAGACACCCTTTGTTTGTCCCCCTGCCAACCTAGTATGGGACTCTCTTCTGCTCTGCTGTGGGGGCTTAAGGCTAAAGTTATAATTTGGCACTCCTAGCTTACATCGGATAACGGTGAGAGTGACCTATCCACCCTGGCTTCACAAGGCACACCGTTTTGTGGAGGCCTCTGGGGCAAACAGCAGGGGTAGGATGGGGTCGGATGGGGGGGGGGGGGCTGTCTACTGCTCTGCTAAATCACTTAATCCCGGGCTGCTGCACTGCTTCAAAATAATTGACTGAGACTTTGCCACATTTAAAGCGTCCGGCCGGAGATCCCACCTCTGTCAGGAAAGGCTTTGGTTCCAAAACAAGCGAAGCTGCACCGGGGTAAAAAGTTAAATGCATAATACCCAGAGACGGGCGGGGCGGGGCATTAATGGCGTGTCTTCCAGGCAATTAGCGGCACAGAGAGCTATAGGTAACAGTTTTGTTTTCGAGGCACATAAATGAACTCTAATGGGCCACGCGTCTCAGCGCAGCGAACGCTTGTCCCCCGATACGTCAATGCCTAATTGCGGTAATGCTTTTAGCCTCTGGAGTGTAAACATGATTTCAGCTCAGTGGCGTCGGGAGTACGGGAGCTGCAGAGGCTCAAGAAGGTTCTCATCGGGACGCCCACCAGGAAGCGAGCCAAGCCACTTATCGGCTCGGCATTCATTTCTCTCAGTTGAGCAGGAGACATGACACCTTAATTTATTTTACACCACTTAGCATGTTTTACGCTCGTTACACGGCTTTAATCAATTATAATGGCGGCCAAAGGCTGAGGATCTTAAAACAGGACGGTGAGGGGCGGAACGTTCCGGGAATCTGGATCGGAAACTGCGACAATCCAGAGGATTAGCATCGTGCTAACAGTTCAACGCAAGATCTTTATTTAAACACGCGTGAAACATAAACGGTTGCTTTTCATAAGAGGGCATTTTAATTATTCTCCTTCAACGCAGCAGCGGTACATTTTACTCGGGGAACTCATGAAAGCAGGAACAGGAAGTGTTGTGACAGCCACGTAGGCGTAGATGTTGGATTAAAAATGGATGAAACTGTTATTTCCACGCCGCTTCAAGGCCTTGCTAGCTGGCATTTCACTCAGAGCTCTCCGGATGAATAGAAAATGTTTCGCTAGAGCTTTTAGCCGGTTCCTGCATCGTCTCATCAGGCAAATAAACTAACGCAAGGAGACCATCATTAAGGAACGCGTCATTCATCCAGCGAGGTGGATCTCATCTCCCAACCAGAAGCCTGACCGTGTCAGGAATAATAATATCGCGGCTAATTAGCACCCGCTGTTAGAATTCGGCTAATTTGCGTTGCTAACCAGATGCGGCAATTTCACTGCATCGGTTCCCACAGAATGCAGAATAACCGCTGGAGGACGGGAGGAAGCGGGACGGGCCAATGAGGTGGCGGCAGTGATACGGATCAACTCGTTTCCCCATTAACTGTTGGGGTTCGCCTGAACGCACCGGAGGACGGATGTAGAGACAGCAGATGTGGGGAGACAACATCCAGACGTCCTTACGGGCGACTTACGTTCGTAGGCCGTCACCCAGATGTTGCGTTTTCGTGATCTGGTTCAGGAAGAGCCCAATCCATCAGTCAGTGTTATAAAACAAACTTTAGACTCACTTCACGTTAGAGTCCGATTCATCCGTCGTAAAGTTGTAGTTCAAGACATTTTGGAACTGGTGGTGCCGTAGTTAGCGGTGCGATCAATGAATCAAGGGTACTGTTTAATTGAACGTAATATAGATGATAAAGTCCTTACACAGATCCTGTTGCTCGTTGGTGCCGTCTATCGATAATAGATTGCAAAGGTAAAATGCAAGGCTGGTTTTTATATACGTTACAGAATCTCTTGTCTAGGAATAGAAATAAAAATAAAAAAAAAATCTTTCCTTCCCATTTGGTTTTGTTCATGCAAAATTCCCTTTTTAGCTGCAGCAGCGGTGAGGATAAATTTGGCGTCTGCACTTCCAGTGGCTTTGGTGATATGTCACGACTATAAAAACTGTGGGAAGCAAGAAGTACAGCAATATATTCATATTGATTTTACACATACGCACACACAATAGCGCATCTCAATAGTCGGGCCAGAGCGTGTGTATTCTGGTCTTTATCGCTCGGCGTTAGAGGCGGTACTAAAGCCCAACGGCGCCGCTAGGAGCTAAAACTTTAAACACTTATATCTTATTTAGTCCCCGAAGCACAAACACGGACGCGTGAAAGATCCGGCCTCGTCTCCAGCGCCGGCGCCGATCCCGGATCCTTACATCAATATGGGAGCAAGCACCTCGGAGCTTTGCTCAAGTGGAACTGAGCCGCAGTTGTTTAGAAGAATAGTTATTACATTTATCACGCGGGGTCTCGGGAGTCTCCGGGACACCGGGACTCCTGTGTGGGGAGCGAGGCGGCGGCTGCACAGGGCGAGTTACACCCACAAAACCACAATGGAGCCGGAGAGGGGAGGAAAAAACACATTCCCAAGGATGCTTACAAAAAGAGAAAAGCGCCGCAGCAAAGGTTTTCCAACGCCATTAAAGGGAAATAAAAAGACGGATAACAATAAGCCATGATGATTCTATAACGGCCGCCCGCCAAACAGAAACAAGACGCCGATATTGATCAGGAATCGCTTCGAGTGCCCGCAACAGTCGAAGCGTCCGACAATCTTCTTGTGACAAAAACGCAATTATTGCGAATTAGCAATTAAAGCCCAGAGAATGAGGGTTGCCGTGACAACCCCGCATTATACAATGCCGAGGCCCGAGCATGCCGAGCAGCGATTATCAGCAGGAAGGATCTGCCATTAGCGGCGCGGCTGCACATCAAGCCAAGCCACTTCCTCTCTCTCTGAGTCTTCGCCGGGTTTTTCCAGCTCGTCTTTGCAGCGAAGAAGTTCCCTTCGCTTAGAATTACCGGCCACAGATGTCATATTTCACATGGAATTTTCAGCAATGCGGTAAATCGGAACCCACTTAAGGGCCGGCGTG
Organism: Brachionichthys hirsutus; assembly: GCF_040956055.1. NCBI lineage: Eukaryota > Metazoa > Chordata > Actinopteri > Lophiiformes > Brachionichthyidae > Brachionichthys > Brachionichthys hirsutus. Next base: position 18,584 of record NW_027181034.1, read on the forward strand.
CCGTTTCAAGCGTTCCGCGCGTGATGACTGCTCACGGCAGGCGGAGGCCTAATTCAGAGCGACGCGATTTTTCCGACCAACCTGCTGCAATTTGGTGTCGACAACAGAGAGAGCAACGTCTAAGCGGATAAAAGGTGGAGCAAAGAAAGAAAGAAAGGAAATCCTTAGAGGGAGTTCCAGTTTCAGCTATTTATTCATCTTCCGGCGGGTTCAAGACGAACCCAAAGTAGCTCGGGTGAATATTCACGAAGCATTGGAAGGAGCTTTTTATTTTAATTGAAGTGCACATTTAAGAGTCTTCTGCGCCGGCAGGCGTTACCTTTGTGCTCCGGCAACGAATCAAATTATCAAGCTGGCAAGAATCAGTCCCGTAGAAAGATCTCACCAACGC
>NW_027181035.1:0-18820 GCF_040956055.1 Brachionichthys hirsutus
GACACAATATGAGGGCCAGGATTCTCAATATTACAACTAATAGTTGTTGTTGTTGTTTCTTTTTTTATCAGCATTCAAAGCAATTTAAGTAGTATCCTATTTTAGAATTCATGAGGTGAAGGCTTCTTTCGAATATATTTAAAACAGCACAAATGTATTATTTTTGTAAGCAAATGAAAATGAGGAATTTCTTTGCCAATGACTTAATCAAATGCTTGTTTTAAGCACAAGACAAATTTGAATGGTGACAAAAACCAAATATTAATTCTGTGCATTATCTGAATATAAGTTGTGATCACTATGCTGATGCACACATCAGCACTGAGATCCAAATATGACATCACTGAGGCTCATATATCTAGGATGCGATTCAAGATGCAATCAATAAATCAATCAGTGTTATTTTTGTATCAATTCTGTTGATGCTTGGATCAAAACATGCCTTTGTACCAATAGCATTGACACATATGGGACTGATCTGCAAACAATCTAACTTATGTTTGTCCCACCAGAGCACATTTTTGACTTTATTATAGTCCTCTCCATATTATGTAAATGCACACCAGTGATTTTATAAATTGATTGTGTTTGTCATGGTATCAATGCTGCAGGCGAGTTCAGCAAAGTGCAGGGTGGCATAAGTCATGCTTAAATTGTATCTTGCAGTACTGGAACCTGTTTTCTTCTTATTTTATATGAAGTCAGTTTCAAGCTAGAGTGACATGCAACAGAGAGCCTTGGCTGGATTACTCACATGAGTGTTCTTCTTTTACAACATCTGTTCTCCTACTTGTTACTTTCACTCTGTGATGTATCTCTAAATGTTTTTGGAGGAGGTTAAGTTGATTAAAAAGGCTTCTTTGCCATTCATCAGATGCCTTTTTTTTTAAAAATATATATTTTAAGAACTGTCACCCATGATGCATTTTCAGTTGGGAGGTTTTCATACATTATTATAATAAAGCACAGTATAATCTTGCACAAAGATGACAGTAATCACCAATTTGGAAAGCAAAGAAAGAGGACGCCGAACATCAAAGCTGTGTAAAAGCACTTTCTACTTTTCCAATTCAAATGCCCCTGCACCATGAGTTGCAATGTTCGTGTTCCGTAGATATACAAGACATATTTACAAGCGACTGAGAAAAATGAATAAAACATCAATGTAGTCACACAGGAGGCAGCAGCAGCTCTAAAGTGGCTTCATGGCAAAGATTAGTGAGAGATTCCACATCATTTGATGCATGTTTGGCACAGCTATAAGCAAAATATCCCTATTAGAATATATATACCGGTATATCCTTATCATGGCATTGTATATCTTATTACTTATCTGCTCATTTTGGTATAAAAGCCCACTGCTGCTGGGCTTTTCTCATTCTCAGGGATGTTTCTGATGTTTCAGGGTTTTGAGGACAGTACAGGGTTTTATTTGTTTATTTTTAAGCATTTCACAGTACAAAGAAATCTAGTTGCCTTCTATGTTATTTTGTGGTTCTGCAGAAAATTGATTGCTGGGAAACGCTGTTAGATAAAGGATCATCTGCTGTTTTATTTCCTTGGCCAGAGGCATTGGGAGTGCTTCCAGGGTGTTGTACAAGATTGGTGTGGAGAAGAGCCCGATCACCACTGGGCTGTCAGTAGACACACCACATTTCAGTCTTGCTGACGGTCATTGATGATTTCAATTTTGCTTTGTGATGACTTTACGCGCCGCATAGTGTGTGGAATAGATTTCTCGCCTGTTGCACTTGCTGTTGTTTTTGGCTCAAATCGATTTGGTAAGCGCAATATAATTAGATCGCATCTCGCTTCGTTATCATTTTCCATTAAACTCCTCCTCCTCGGCTCTTTAGTGATGCCCCCTATCCGTTTTTTATGGTCTTTCTTAAAATTATTTTTCTCAAATAAATGTGGAAATTAAGACTTTCTAATTAATAACTAGAACAGTACCCAGAGAGTGCAGACCTCCGCCAAGCAGCTCATTTCCCTCATAATTGGATTTATACCGTGCACATGGTGATTTGGATCATCATAAAAAGGTTATGCATTTTTCTTTATATCTTTATACATCAACCATGAATAGTCAAAGTGAATCGGAGTTGATGTATTTTCTTAACTGATTTTTGAATCCATAAATAGTGTTTTCAATGTTAAAATTAATATTTTTTCCTGACCTCATTCTGGTGATAAGATAGAGGCCCCCACCCTACATGACTGTGTCAAATGCAATAAACATCGATCAATAATCAATCAACACATTTTTTGTAGAAAAATTTGCTAACAGTTCTGGATTGGCCAGTGAAGAGCCTCGACATAAACATAACTAATTGTTTCATGAATAGTGACAGCTTTCATGTCTAAATGGACAAAAACAGGCAGATTACTTGCCGACAAATGCAGATTCTACAATTTTCTCCTCCACTCAATATCCACTGTGTAGATAATCTCTTATTATAGACGTAGAGCCGAACATTTTCTCTTCTCTCTTTTGAACTCCAGCTTTCAGAGGAGACATGAATTTCATTCCGGATAACAAGTAACAAAATCAAGAAATGAAAATTATTCAAACAAAAGCAGGGAACCACCTGGGAACGCCACAAATAGGATCTACTGTATACTGTGGCATTGTTCAGCCACTTGTGAAAAACATTTTGATAATTATCTGGGTCAGTTCATAAAACAAAATCTTTCAGAAAGTGAATTTTATCAAGTTGAAAAAGAAACGTATTGAAATTAAAAAATGGGACTTTAGGTAAGATTTTATACATCATCCTTTGTGCTGTTGCAGACCTGCAATCAAAGTTTGACTAAACAAAACAAGACACTTCACCCGCATGGCCTGTGTGGATGTTGCGAGCGAGTGAATGTCGGTGGTGGTCAGGAGGGCCGATGGCACAAATTGGCAGCCTCGCTTCTGTCAGTCTGCCCCAGGGCAGCTGTGTCCTACAACAGTCACTTCACCACCACCAAGTATGGAGTGAATGAATAATGCACAATGTAAAGCGTCTTTGGGTGCTTTGAAAAGCGCTATATAAAACCAATGCATTATTATTATAGCGAAATACATCTGGGATAAGCAACACATCTATAGTCCCTGTGGGGACTAAGAAGCAGATGGGAGTCTTTTAGATGCCCAGGGAGCAGACTAGGGTTCAGGATCTTGCTCAAGGATACTTTGTCTTGTACACTGTAGGGGATGGGGTTCGAAACAACTGATGAGCGGTTGACTGCTCTGGTTGTTCAGGAGCCACAGCCATTCTGATATGCATTGAGAGATGGTGAAAAATAATACAGACCTAAAAGTTTTCCAGGAAACATCGGCATCTTTGCCACAGCAGTATGTGTGATTTTGAATTTTAGAGCTCAATTTCTTGCAGGTGCACAGGAGATCAAGCTGTTGGCTTCAAAATCTTTCCATTCCATGCAAAATGTTTTTCATTTTCAAATGATGTTATCTTACAGACATACTGATTTACACAGACATAATAAAATCCTCATCTTTCTGGAGTGAGTTAGTGTTATTTTGCAGCACAATAGTGTGCTCTGTTTGCCGATGAGCTCTTTATTTCCTTTCTGACCTGTGCCTTTGAATTCTGGGTGTTTTGAAAGCTTCAGCAAAACCTTCAACACATGCACTGAAATTTACTTCGATAAGCATACATCCATTAAAACGGAAGGCAACACACTGGGACATCGAATGTCAAGCAGCAGCTCTTTTTTAGTCGTAATAAATTGCTCAACCCACAGACTTACTGCATTTATTTTTTTTCCCCCTTCACACCATTGATACAGAAAGTTTGATGTATGAAAGTGCATCAGAGGTGAACGATGTGTTAGTTTGCCACTTTACTGCCATTTTTGGGCATTAGAGCATATTACCTGAAAATAAGGATTTGGAATTGCTTTGTAGCAACAAGGTCCACTGACAAGGAATTGATTAAGTGATGGCAAGGATAAGAAAGAGATCAATTTTGGGAAATAATTGTAGGGAAATGTATGACAGACAGGCAGTGATTGTATTTTTAAATTTAGAATTAATTTAATTTAATTTAATTTAAGTTTTTTGCAGTGGTTCCTCACTTATGTCCTCCAATAATCCATCCAGGTTGAGCTACAGAAAAGTGACATGGAATCAGACTCCAAATTGAAGTTGGAAGCAAATAGACTTGGTCTAATTTTTTTTAACAACTGGAAGCCTAAAATCCTTTAAATTAAACTATTTTCCTTTTTGCAATTGTCTTGTCTACAGCTGCTTATCTGCCTTGCAGGTCATGGTTCTGCTGCAGTCTAGCGCAGCTTGCTTTGGCCAAGAGGCGGGGATAGGAGACCAGCTCATCGTGGGGCCACATGAAAACAGACCCACATGCTCACGGACAATTTGGAGTGACCAATTCAACTAAACTACATGCTTTTGGAGGTGGGCGGTGTATAATAAGGACACAAGGTGCAAAGCATTGTGGGACTCGTAGTCCACTATACCTACCAGAGGGAACATACGCAGACACGGGCAGAACATGCAAACATCACACAGAAAGGAATCAAACCCAGAACCATCTTGCTGTGAGCAACAGTGCTAGCTCCGGCACCACTGTGCCGCCTGCACTTGTGTCCCCTTGTCCCTTTATTCTGTTGGCATCTTGCATTTTACTGTTATAGAGTGGATGAATGAACCCATAGTCTGAGCATGTCGAACATGTTTGCAGTATATTGGGTGTTTACGCGGAACTGAAAACTAATTTAAGCTGTCAATTGCGTCTCGTGGGAAGCTCCGTCAAAGATCAGCAATGGCTGGGCTTCCTCCTTCCTCTGCTTGCATGTCTGTGTCACGTTCTTTCCATTCTAAACCTCCCACTGAGTTGTCTGCGCCGCATGCCGTGTGATAAAAGGCCAATCAAGTGGCAAAAGAGGATCCTAACATGGAAATAAAGGGCTGCATAACCCCACTCATCTTCTTCCTTTCAACATCAGTGAAGTATTCCTCGTGTCCCATCATCTGAAGAAAATATGAAAGTGAAGGAGTGAAACTGCGAGAAAATATAAATAAATAAATAAAAATAGCCTGTTTGTGGCAGAAGAGACAACAATTCATCTTCAAACACTATTTCTAACTTGCTAAAAAGTTTTGTAATCCCTGTGTTAGAAAATAGACAAATCATTGATGGCAGGTTTGCGGTCATATGTTGTGCGTGTGTGCAGTTTGTTTTCTATACTTTATTGTGGCATGGTAGGAGAGCAGGTTAAGATGGATAACGTTCCTTAAGCAGCCAAGGATGTCTCCAAGGCTCCCCGCTATGAAACGCAATGGTTTCTCCCTTAGGATGGTTTTTAAATGTCAACCTTCGTGGCCCGGCTGCGAGTTCAGGGTTGCCTTCCATATCATGTTATATTACAGCAATGATTCCTATGATGACTTAATTTGTGTCTCTATATACCCTTCTCACTATCCACAGTGTCGCAGTCATTTGAGGATGTGATGCAGCGATTGTACTGGCACAATTCCTCTGTCAGAGAAGGCTGACATTTTCCTCCAAATCAGAAAATAATTTAAAGAAATGAAATGGGATAATTTAATATCTCACGTTAAATCCATATTCTTTACCTTAATCGTTGGACATGAACAAATGTCAGTGTTGTATGTTACTATTGACTGCATGACATTTTGCCGTGATATAAAAAAAAAGCCAATATTTTGCTACGGCGAAAAAAAAAATTAACTTCCACTTTTAAAAGTGAGTTGGTTGAAAAGATGGGGGATCTTATATCAGTGCTATTGATTTTTTATTAATATTATTATAGAACAGTTCAATACACACTCATTTTATTCAATGTTGCCTACAGCTTGTGAATGTTTGCACTGACGCAACATGTCCCAACAAATCAATCTCATTAAATTCATTGGTGTCTTCAGCTTTCCATCAAAGACACGTGAAGAAATACTGTGCTCAGTGATTAGAGATGTGGTGCAACACATCGACGACCAATAAATCAAGAACTTTCATGACTTTCCTTCCCATTTTTCAGGAACCCAAATAAAATGTCACCTGGCATGAATTATGCTATCGTTTTAATTCACAGACTTTTTCTAAGTGTCTCCATGAGACTGTTAAGAACGCCAGTTCATTCAAGGCATCCCCATTCATTGTGCTTGGGTATTCTAGTCTTGGCCAGGCGAAGTTTGTACTCCTGGCAATTTCGTACTTTTCAAAGTAAGACTTGACTTCATGGTATTTACAGTGATATTTTGATCAAATTAAACATACCTGATGTCCCTCAAATCTCTGGTATTAACTCTGTTCTTCATATTAAATGAAAAAAATCTTTTCTGCTGCTTTATGGTTTGTTTTTAAATAGATTTAGTGACCTGGTGACTTCCTTTTTAACCTCACATTAAGACACCGATCACAATATCCACAAGGAAGAAGTAATACTACAAGTATGGGTTAACGTGCCATTTGTAACAAGTAAACAAATAACATTGGTTTTGTTAGTTTTTAACTAATAGACGTACTGTATCTCTATGGTTAGCAAATCTAAATGGTGACGAAAAAAAATCTATACAAATATATTCAGAAAAAATGTATGACATGAACCTCCGTCACATTGTTTTATCTTCTCCTTTTCTATGGGATAATCGCACTATAGTTGGCCAGTAGACAGGCATTCATAGGCTAGTTTATCATCCCATTATTTCACAGAGGATATTTATCCCTGCAGAATATTGGCTTTTAAAACCCTCAAGAGTATTCTGGCTACTTGCCACACACCCATGCTGCACTCGTGCATGGTAGGAGTGTGTGTGAAGTGTGTGTGTTTATACTCTTCATTCACAATTGACTCTTTGAATAATTCACTGCCACTCTACTCAGGGTAGAGCCGGTGACCGAATACCCAGTACACCTAAAGTGAGTTTGCTGGCGTTACTGTACGGGATTCATGCTCTTGTTTTCAAGACCCCGTCCAACCAGCCACGGATAGCTGTAAGGCAGACTCTCGGTGCATGAATGATGCCCAAAAAGGAAATCCCTCTGCACAGGCCTTGGTGTTTCATGATCAATGCATCTCGTTCAATAGGAACACTTTAAACCGATGAAACCAAACATAAATTTAATGCACCATCATCTGCACATTTTCACTGGAGAGGAAGTAATGAAATAAAATTCATCTTGTCAGAATGAGTCTCTCAAAGAGCTTTTCATCTGACTGTCCTCATAATACCCATTTGATATTTAGTAAAGTTGTCAGGACACAACCAGTGCTTGCTCCCAGTTTGCAAATAAAAAAAATCAAAGCATGTTAATTTGAAAAAAAAAAAGTTTTATGAGTTATTAGCTCATGTACAGGGATCGATATTAAAGAGCAAGGCATGCTGTAAACATTTATCTTGCTGTCAATCTGAAATCAATAGTTGGCAAATAATAATAATTCCATCTTTTGCAAATGTCCTGACATCAACAGACAATTACTGGAGGCTACAGTAGATGAAGCAAGGACCTCACACTGTCCTCTCTATCTGGAATCGTTACATATTACATCACACTGTGATGGTGATTGTAGTGTCACATTTTGAGCATTGTTACGAGCTAAATATTTCTGGCCATCTTAATTTTATTGATTGAGATCTAAACTAAAAGCACACCCGAGGAATCTCTTTTGTCTCTGCTCAGTACTTTTTAAAGGCCCACAACTGACTTAATGGATGGACAAAAGTCTTTGCCTGCCATTGTTTTATGAGAGTAATGACAGAGTCTTTTGTTAAATGGAATCAGGGATGTACCTTGCCCAGACAGAGGGATAGAAAGCATTGTCTGCAAGTCTTTACGAGGCACAACCAGAAGTACATTTTCCTTTATTGTTTCTCTTCTGCTTATCTACATAATTCATGCTAGCACTTTAGTATTGAGGGAAGGAATAGGAAAGAGAGCAGTTTCCCATGACAGCATTCCAATATCTTCAACCTGGTTAATCTTGCAGCAAATTTAGTTTGCACTAAAATCTTATGCCCCTTAGATCACTGCTAAATTGTCATAGACGGTGCAGCAGTACAAAGCAGAGGAGGTGAACCGAATAGTGGAAAGTAATTAAATGCAGGTAATGTGGTTAACTACAGTACAGTACAGTACATTTAAGAGAATATATGAATGCCCCATTACATCCCTCTGACATCTAGTATGTTTTACATTAAGAAGACTATTCTAAATGCAATGCATAAGGAATTCAACCGGTTGTTGAAGTGTTGGCTGGTGATTTCTGACAAAAATTATGTATCTTGTCTCACTACATTTTTTGAAGTTCATATGAGTACTGGGCCAGGTTCCAGCACTACCTGCGACCCGGTTACGGATACAGCGGTTGAGAAAATGCTTGAATTAATGAATGAATGAAGGCGTAACATTTAATATATCTGGTCCAAACACTGAAAATAAACTACACAAAACTACCTGAGAGGATGTATTGCAGTTAAATATTCACTCAACCTACAATAATAACTAATAAACTAAAGTAACATTCTAAGGATCCATGTGATATATCATTGCATTCTGTACAATTGCTCTTGGGTGACACACAGACAGGTAGATAGACAGACTGTTGGGCATTGTGGAGTTGCGTCTAAATTTCTGATGATGGCTTAGGCACAGTTGGGGCAACTGCAGCAACAAAGCTTGCCATCTGCAGAGAACCAGCAGTGTTTGGGGGCACTGGCGATTTTTGGATGTGATGCAAGAAAAGAACAGGTGGGAACTGGAAAAAATGGGGGTGGAAAGGTGAAGTTGGGATTCAGATCAGATACACATGTGCTCTCTGCCATCTCACCCCACGGTCTCCGAGTGGGTGATTAGCTGGAGCAGGTGCGGGTGGTATATGCTATAGGATATGCTGTTAGAATGGGCTCACTTCCTCACACTATAAAAATGCCATTCATTTTTAGATTGAATTTTTTTTTATGATGTCATCATATAACCGTTATTTAGAGCAGCATTAATGTAATTACCGGTAATCTCAAAAACAGCTAAATGTTCCAGTGCTGGAAATGTACTATATCCATATCCACCACATCCATTGCTAAATATCATTTCATATTTGTGCCATTAATTGCAATTTGTTTTATTTCATTATTTTAGACAAATATTTCAAATGTAGCTTTAATAGGGCGTCAAACTTCTCCATTGACTTTAGGTGCAAATGTCTGTCTTTGAAAAAATAGCCAACACAGTTCTGCAGTCTGGCTTTTTTCTGTTCTGGCTTTATAAACTTATAACAGAAAAATTATTTTGCAAACTATGATTTGGATTTATCAAACTGGTTTAATAAGATAGCACTGCCTAATATTAAAGTAAATTAAGGACTGGGTTGCTTGGGGCATGAACTATGCTGAGATAATTCCATCTCAGCTGTTTTACATCTATAGAGTTATTATGAAGGAGTCAATGTGAGTCAGCTGTGGAGACATTGCACTCCTACAATGCATCAAAAGTACCTGACTTGGCAAACCCAGTTTTAAATTAAATGAGGTAAATCTGCTGAGGGTAGGTTTTGCAGTGCCGGTGTCACTTCAAATGCTGCAAATCTGATTGATTAGAAGGATTTCAGCAATTCACACCATTCAAGTGCAAATCCAGTCAGACTGAGTTTGTTCAACACTCCTAGGAAAAAATAAAAAAATATGGTTAGGATAAAGCGACTGCTTAACCACTCCAAGCCAGCATATATTAGATCAGCTCTTTGAAGGTAGAGTTTCTCCTTCCTTCTACTTATGATGTTGCTGTTCAGACACTTGTCTTGATCTTTTTCTGCACTCATCGTTGTATGCAATGGTATTTTATAATGAGTACAAATGGCTGTAATTTAGGCTAGAGTTACAACCACCCGTTGAGCATCAGATTATCCAAACAAGCTCGGAAAGTGTTCTCATTGAATATCTTTACCATTGATCTATTATCTGATCTTTGTGGGATCAAGGTTCAGTAGCTTGAGTAGAACTATTTAACATTGTATACATGAAAACAAAAAGAACATATTAATCCTAGGCCCTTTACATGGAATAATCCAGGTTTTTTACATCTGTCTAAGCCTAATGCATTTGTGGTAAATAGCCTACTGTGTTCCTCCTGATGTATTTTGTGATAAGAAACAAGTAGCCTTAAAGTATATTTTACCATGACGCAATATTCTAGCATTAGTGAAACAATAGAAAGAAATTCTGCCAGTTTCCAAGGAAACAGAGCATATTTACATTGACTGGTGTCTTATTATCAGTGTAGGATTATGCAGAATGACTGATGTTCTGATGTTTTTCTTCCCCACATGGCAATGGATATTTATCATAGAAACCAGTTCATGACTTGAATCATCTGGAGTAGTAATTATATGGATTTGGGTAAAAACAGGTTTGTAAAGTGACAAAAGAATATGGCCTGCACATCAAGCAAAAGTCACACTTTAATCCAACCCATTATTGCAAAACATTGTGTCAAACTGCCAGACTGATGATCACTAATACTTAAATAAGCCTAAATTATGTATATAATTATTTTTAAGAAACTGTTTTCACAATTATGTTGAATATTCCCTGAAAAGAAAAAGCAAAAGAAATTCCCACCCCATATTTCAGAGGCAGAGAATGAAATGAGGGTTATGTAATGGCAGTGCCGTTTCACCTCCGGGGATGTTCATACATGTTGACAAAATATCCAGTTACATTAATCCCAGTCAAGATAAAGTTGATGCTCCGTGCCCTATAATGAGAGAGTAAGCACAGTGATAGGGCCATGTGAATGAGGGAGGCTATGTATGGGTGCTAACACGACATGGCTTTAAGTAGGACGGCGGGATGGGGAGAGATGACTTTAAAGAGATTATTCTGATAAATAGACTTGATGAGGCTGGATGGTTGAGTGTTCTCTCCGTGGGTAAGCGAGCTGAGCAGTCATGGTGGTGGTTCTGCAGCTTTGATGAAATGGAAAGGATTATGACATTAAGTTTGTAAAGCGTCTCCGATTTGATGGAAGTTTGGTGCTGCGGCATGAAGTATGTGTGCTACTTTTGATTCCTAATAGGGACAGAGTGATATTTCCTGGTTTGATGATCACCTTTTGATTGATAGGGGGGGGGGGGGGGGCTCAGTGTGTCAGAGGTTATGCCACCAGTGCTGGCCTATGACAGCATATTGATAATTGTATTGATTAACTATAAGCTTTGTTAAAAAGGAAAGTATTTAGTCTACTCTTGAACACGAACCGAATCAGGGAGCTGATTCTACAATAAAGGAGCTTAATAACTAAAAGCTTTGCCCCCCAGATTTAGACACATTGTCCTGTGTGTGGGATTGGAACATTGGCTCTGAAGAGGGATACATAATTCTAACATATTTATCAGTTATCTGGCAAAAATCTACTTCAAGTCAACAAGGATTACATAAATGTATGTTTTTTTCTCTCTCTATATATATGCCACTGACTTGCTCTCTCTATAGTTCTCTTCCCACCGGCCAAGGCAGATTGCCACCGACTCTTAGTCGGGTTCTGTTCAAGGTTTCTGTCTGTTAAAAGTAAGTTTTTCCTTGCCTCCATCACCAAAGTGCTTGCTCATGTGGGACAAGTTGGGTTCTATAACAGCAGGTCTTTCCCTGCTCGACCTGGGAAGTGCCTTGAGATACATTTTTGTTATGATTTGGTGCTAAACAAACAAAACTGAATTGAATAGACCTCAAACAAATTGCAAAGAAATCCTCCTAATAAGCTATGATAAGGAAAGATAAGTATTTACTTTATTAATCCCAAACTGGGAACATTACTGCATAATCACATACATCCTTTAAAAGTGATCAAAGGTTAGCAGACTTGTGCCTCTGGGGTTTCAGCATGCTGAATTACTAATTATTCATTAAAACACCATTAACTTGCTGTAGCATTGTTATAACCCACATGCAGTCTCTGTAGGCGATCCAAGTCATCCCAGCCAGATGTCTGATGTCCAACACAGGAGACACCATGGTGTTAATTGCTTTTCAGGCAGCAGCAACTGAGAGCAATACATTTTGACGTAACATAGGGAAAACTACTCACTGAACCACCGTGCCACCCATATTGGATTCAATTTATCTGCATTAAAGGTCCCATATTATGAAAAAAAAAAACTTTTCCTATGTTTCTACAGAGATCGAGTGACACGCTCCGTCATCCGCGGAGTCAAGCCGCTGCTCCCGCTGAGAGCAGCCAGGTGAGGTGGCTCGGGCATCTTAATTAGGTGTCCGGGGAGCACCTCCCTGAGTGGATGGATGATTAAAAACATTTTTATTCCGTCCTGAGACATCAGCAAAAGATATATATATATATAAAAAAAAAACTAGAAACAAATGGAAAACAATAAAACTTAAACTTTGAAAGTTCTATATGATTGCAAATGGAATTCAAATTGCCTACATTCATTTCAGGATTATAAATTAAATTATGAACAAAATAACGTCTTAGCACAAAAGTAGTAGCAACAGCAAACAAACGAAAATCAAGAAAAAAAGAATCTCATCCAAAGCTCATCAGATGTTCAGTGTGGCTAATAGGAGATGTGTAGTGCAGAGTCATCAGTTCAACAATCCGGGTCGCACAATCCAGGCAGCTCCTGGAGGACATCTCGGGAGGAGAGCTGACAATGTCAGTTTGCATCTGTTTGTGTTGGCAGGAAAGGATGAAAGGACAGAAGCAGCTATTCTCACAGTGGATGCCATGTCTTCTTCCAGAGACTTGACACTGTAAGAGGTCTCTCCCCTCGCTTGTCCCCCTTGACACTGCTTGTCTGTTGAACAACACTGACAATGTACAAACCCTCCCCCAATGAGAAAAAAAAAGGTAGGGCATTAAAACCGCTTCAGTGCTGACAATGCCCCAGGAGATGGTGGACATGTGCAGTCTTAGTCATGTCACCTTATCTTTTGCCCTGCAGTGAGAAATAACACTGAGAAACTGCCTCACTCGCTGACTTTGTGAGACTCACCTTCAAGTGTACATAAAGAGCAAACTATTGCCAACCCCTGTAAAACAGCATAAGCAGTCTGTAGGACATGATTATGCAGCGGCACTGATTCAGATTTTTTCCATGGATTTATTTATTGCTAGTACAAAATGTTGAAAAAAAAAGAATCTGTGAGCTTAACTGTATTTCACATGTTCTGACCTGCTTACTTATATTAAAATGCTTATTGATTCCTACAGTATTCTTCCAGGTGAGCAAAATGTAGGAAAAAAAACAGGAGATGATGAAAAAAATATTTTTCTGAAGAAGTCTGCATTAAATTAGAGTCATGCTGTGTGATAAACAATTGAATCATTCACAGAGTATGAAACAGTCAATTGAGATAGCTTTTTTGAAAGCGTATTTATGTACCTGACTGCACATGTCAACAAATGGATTAATTCAGAAAAACATGAGCAGTTTCTATATTTATATACACGTACATACACACAAAAAAACATAAAATTGCCTTGTCTACAGCTGCTTTTTCCACTTCGAGGGTTATGGGTCTGCTGGAGCCTATGGGAGAAAGACAGGGTACAGCCCGGGTGGGCAGTGGTTATACCAGGATGGATTTTCTTATTACATATATTTTTTTGCCAAAATATTTCTTGAAAAATGCTGCTCAACAACAAAGCAAAGGTTCAGTCAAAGGTCTTGCATGGCAAAAAGTGTATATATAGGAATATTAATTATGCACTTTGCATATGAATGACACAGAATAATATTTAAGCAAAGTGTCCATAATGTCTATTGAAAAAGCCTTGACTCACATCAATCCATTTTTGGCACACAGGAAGATTTCAATCAACACTTTGTTTGAAGCTTGTAGCAGCCCTTAGGTGTGTCATGTTTTTCCTTTTTAAACAAAAAGCATCACGTCTCTATTGTACATTAGGGTACCTCTCAAGAGGAGAAATTTGCCTTTCAAGTGGAATGGGTTATTTTGTACTGATGTGCCGTCTCTAAGATATATTTTTACAACAAAACTCTTGAGATCTGCAGAATTCTGCTGAGGTTAAATATCTTTAAAGTTAAGTTCTACCACCCACTGGTGCAGTCTCTGGGATAGAGTGAAAAGGACAAATATAAGTGTAAATTATTCCTCCTTTTAGTCCGTTATTTGATTACTCAACAGAAAGGCACCAGGGACTGCCTGTTTTGTTTTGCTGATTTTTCTCTTTGTTGTATATTGCCTCTTTGCCATAAAGGAAATTGAGGTATGAGGTAATTTGCTGGCAACTAGCTTTTTAATAATGAGATATAACTTAAGAAATCAACAGCACAGCATGTCAATTCAGATGCACTGACTGAGTGGAACTCGGCCTTAGCATCATTACTCAATCTTATCCAAAAGAGGATCTGCACCTCTTTAAAGAACTATCTGTTAATTAACACTTTTTAAAGAAACCAAAGCTATGTCCAGCTAGTGGGATCCCTCATCCCTGTAATTCAGCCAATAACAAATTACATGCTGTAACGAGTGATCTGAACCAAACTCTTTTTACTGAGTAAAGACAGAAATGTGCACACTAAGCACTCGTATAATCATTTTATAGACCAAGACACCAGATCATATTACAGTACTATTATTGTTCAGCAAAATTCATTCAAAATGATACAAACATCCTCTTGCATTCTACCTGTATAGCAGTATTAAATAAACCTTAGATACATCGAAGAAGATAAGTAAGCAAATCATTATCTTTCAGTGTTCTGTTCTATGTATAGGCTTTGCTGTTGAATGATGCAGTATACCACAATGCCATTGTTATAGCAATTTATAGCATGTGGACCACATTTAGAAATATGAGCTATTCTTTGAGCTAATTTAATAAAACAAAATGTCTTTATTCTCACTTTTTATTTTCTATTTGTCTTAAACTTCGGTGAATTATATGTCTGCCTCCACACCCAAAGTTAGCATACGTGGATACATTAGGATGAACCGAATCAAGCTTCTGAGTGATGATTCATATTAAAGAGTTAAAAATGTAATGGAAGCTCTGCCAGGGAATAGTTATAGTCAAGTATTATTGTAGTAGCTACTTGACAACGTCTTCTATTTATGCGTTCACATTTTTCTTATTGCCTTTTAGATCATGCTGTGATTGTCTAGGTCTATAATTCATGTGAAACAGTTTTTCATGCATCACTAATATTTGTTTGCTGTACCTAAATTAAATTATTTACAGCAGATTATTTATATGTTCATTATTATTCATTAACAGCAGTCCTCAGTCTCCTGTTAAGAAGATTACAATGAGATGCAGTCCTTCCTCCTTCACTCCCATAGAGGAAGGAAATAACAACACAACATATCCCTCTCGCTCCAGAATCCCTCAGCAAATAAAAAAAACCCCAATAAAAATTCACATGTTGGATTGATGAGCAGTGAATTTGCAAGAGCATCTGCAAGGGGTACAAGGGAGAGTTGCTAGCCGATGACACAGTGACACATTAAGAATGACGCACTTGGATGATAAAACATAATCACTGTGTCTCAGACGGAATGAATCTAGTTTTGTTGGAGATGACTGATTTTTCATCTCAGTCTGAGAAGTGGGTAGGCCTGAGACATCATTAGCCTCGCTTTACCTGCAGCTCCATTCACCCATTACAGTGAGTGACCTCATTGTAATCCTTATCTCCCAACTGCCTCTTCAGAGTGTCCCCATGGCCATTTGTACATTAATATACATCAATATGCACTGATCGATAAAGAGGAACCTCCATTTATAGAAAGAAGATATGACAGTATGCTGACGATATTATCATTTTTCTCGTTCATGCATATCCAGATTAAGTGGGAGGCAATGTGGTCGCTGTCAGTGCCAGCTTTTGATAGCAGTTTTTCTATTTACCCATCAAAACACTGAAAGCATCTCCAGTAATGAGCTGTTCCTTCCTCCCCGAGAATAAAGACCCCAGCTGTCGCAGCGAGCAGCGCTTCCTCCACTCGTGCCTGTCTCGGCTGATGTGTGGATGATAATGCCATCACGAGGATCAGTGTCTCTGCAGAGAGCTTTCTTGCTGCTTTTGTCTCACTCCCATCACCTCCACTCTCTGTCCAAAGATAAAACAAAGCTTCAAAGTGAAACAGATAACAGATGACTCAAATATATATATATTTTTTGTTGATATAAGACTTGATATAAGACCATTCTCAGTCAGTTTTTTTTCCCTTAATGTATACAGTCTACATTTAGGATATAACACTTGCAATAAGGAAATGCTTATTCAATGCAAATGCAGAGATGATGATCCCTGTTTTGAACAGATGCTGTTCACATCATGCTTGCTTTGATTCTCAACTGAATATTTTCAGCATTCTTTTCTTAAATTATACTTCTTAGCAGTATCTTACCCCTAAGGGATGCAACATTATCAGATCGCTGTCTTTTCAGAGTCGGTGCGTGGAATTTAGTTTGACATTTCAAAGAAAAAAAGCCTTTGTTACAGAATATTCTCTTTGAGATCAGTATAAAGATATACTCTCAATTAGAAATGGAATTTTCATGAAACTTAGCAGGAGCAGCAATTATTTAACAAACAGAGGCCATCTTTTTAAAGATTTATTCATCCATTTTCTTGCTACTGTCCTCTCTCTCTCTCTCTTCGCATTACTATTATTTTTTATCGAGACCAATTGGCTGCTGCTATAGCCTGAGTGGATGGTGCTGTCTGCCTGTCCCTTCAATCCCCAGAATGCTTCCCTGCTCATTTCTCTGCCTTGTCATGCCTTGTTAATGTCTCTTTCTCCGACACAGCTTCTTGTGCACAATTAACCTTTAAATACTTGAATGCCAAGCAGCCATTACCTGTTTACACTGCTGCCCATTCACTTCATCTATGAATCGTGATTCACATCTTCCATCTCGAACACACATTTTCTTCTTCCCTTTTGCTGCTGTCAGGGGTGGTTCTTGGGTCAAACCTCGGAAAGGGGGAGGGGGGTCAGCTCCAGAGCAGGACAAATGTTTTTTACATGCAGAATAATTTTGTTGCTGTGACTGCACAAGTTAGGCTGAAAACATACATGACAGAGAATTGTGCCGACAACTTTCTTGAACGTAAAACATTGCTTATTTCATTGCTAAGTGTGGAGAAATTAGAGAAAGATTTGTTTGCAATTTGTCTGGAGAATAAAGTTAGCTTAGATTTGAAGGCTGTAACATGTTCGTGCATGTCATGCACAAACTGATCTTTCCCCTGTAGTTTCACATTCAGCTCATTCAAGTGCGAAAATACTGTATGTCCACAGCCAACGCAAAATCACAAAGCTTGTCGCTTAGCTCAGGAACTTCATCAGAATTCCCCACTGACTCCAAAAATGCGCCGATCTCCTCTTTCAGGTTCCACGCTCCTTGAAACACTTTTCCCAAACTTAACCAGTGGACACGAGAGTGGTACAGTAAGTCCTGATGATCTGCATCAGTTTCCTCCAGGAACGTAATAAAGTGACGATGCTGAAGTCCCCTTGCTCGTATAAAGTTGACAAGTTTTACGACTGGATTCACGACGTGATTAAGCTGCAATATAGACTTATACAGCGATTCCTGATTGATGATGCGGTGAAGGAATATAACATCCTGTTGCGGGTTTTCCTCTTTCACTTTATCCTGGATTCTTTTCAGCAGCCCAACATATTTTCCAGTTAAATTTGGTTATCCATCCGTTGTGACATTAGCAAACCTGACTGAAACAAGCTCTGAACCCACAAAAAACACAGATTGATAGAATTATGAGGGACACTCCGTTCTCCAGCCAGCGGATAAGTGTCCACAGAACGGGGCAATAGAAGTACTTGCTGAAACTTCAGCTTCAAATGCAGGAACACTTCTGTGTAGGAACTCTGAGTTTCAAAACATGAACTTCAAGGTTGAACTTGTTTCTATGGTCATACTGTGCATGCGGGATTGATGAGGAGTGAGATGATGTAGTATTTAATGTACTGACCGTGGTTATTTTATTCAAAATGTATATCACTTGATGACATTGTGACCACATTTCACATTCTGTGCAGACCCTGCAGATTGAGGAGTCAGGGAGGTATGACTTATCGGTCGGTTTGACAGGAGCTAATCATACTAGTCTCATACAACTTCATGAAGGATGATAAGGCTAAAGTGAACACACACACACACACACACACACACACACACTTCATCCCCAGATACACTGAGGACTGACCTTCAGGATGGACTATATTAATTACACAGGCTCTGAGGTGGCTCAATCAACTTCTAATGGTGTGTTACCCCATAATTAAAATAATAAGACGATTGATAACAACATGGCTCAAGTCACTGCTCATACAAAGACACTTTACACAGTTGAGAGATTCAGGTTATGTGTGCATAAGTGTGTGCTGCTGAGGGCACAGATATGGGTAAAGATTGGGGGGGCGGGGGCTTACATATGGCTTCTCGTAGTCTTAACTAGCCACTTGTCTATCCCTTCCACTGCTGCATCCATACCCTTTTCTTCAAGAATCCCATTTCGCTGCATGTAGTTGAAAGACATTGTACCCTTGAAAAGTAATTATAATGGATTTGATGATAAGGAATCCAAAAATCTAAAGCACTAATACCTGGGAATGGGCTTTGTGAGTCATGCTGTTGTGTTTGATGTTGTTTCAGGCATGCATGCCTCACCCTAGTCGCCCCATGGCAATTTACCTCATCATGCAAAATAATCAGGCAGACAAAATAAATAATATTAAATCAGCACGTTCACCACCATGCTTGTAGACGGGTTTACCCCTCTTCCCATTGTCCTCTGAACTTTTCTCCCACCGTTCTCACCCTGC
>NW_027181036.1:0-18754 GCF_040956055.1 Brachionichthys hirsutus
GGAAGACGAAACTGAAGACGAACGTCAGCCGAGGCAGAAGAGAGTGTGTGAGGACGGCCCTGAAGAGAACAAACCCTCAACAAGTGGTCTTGCAAATTCAGCTTCCAATCTGGCACCCCTAAATATCAACTTCGGACCCTCAATTGTTGAGCAGCAGCCTCACCATGACAAGTTTGCTGCTGATGGTCCAGATGAATCCCCTCAAGATCCCCAAGCTGTTACACTCCTGGAAGATCTTCCTCAGAAAAGAGGCACGAAGCGCAGCAGGGAAGACGAAACTGAAGACGAATGTGAGCCGAGGCAGAAGAGAGTGTGTGAGGACAGCCCTGAAGAGAACAAACCCTCAACAAGTGGTCTTGCAAATTCAGCTTCCAATCTGACACCCCCAACTATCAACTTTGCACCTTCAATTGTTGTTGACCTTCCATGCCCACTTCTTGGCATCCCACCCTTGATTTTGAACATCCCTCTCCCAACCTTTGGCCAGCATCTGTCTGACGACTCAGATTAGGACCAACTCCTTGCTTGCTGCGTATTAAAACAGCAGTGCAAACTCTACAATGCTGCTGTATAAAGAAAAGAAAAACAGAAACAAAGAAACAAAGACAAGCGTTGAAGATGTCCTCCTAACGTAAAGCGTGTCACCTATCGATGAGAAAAGGTGCACCAAATCTTTTTACTCACATGAAAGGATGCCGTCAGACAGCCTTTTGATTTCTTTAAATATCAGGACAAATTGTGGGCCAAACTGGACCGAGGCTCCTTCTGGATTGTGGTCTCAAAGAGTACGGTCTAGCACTGAGGGCTGTGAAACTCCTTCTCCCATTCACAACCACATACCTGTGTGAATCAGGATTCTCCATTGTGGCCACAACCAAGACCAAAGATCTCCGAGCATCACTGGAGGCTACCCTTAGAGGGAGCCTAGATCTGATCACGTCTGGGAGGCAGGCCCAAGTGTCTCATTAAGAGGTCAACATAAAATGGGAGTTGTAACATGTAAAAAAGAAAAGGGCTGTTGTGACTGTTAATGTTCATTGGCCACATTACTTGTGCTTACCTGTGAGGAGATCTGGGGGGCGAGTCCGGCTGGGGGGGTCTGCCCTGGTAGAGGGAACTGGGACTCGATATGGAACTGGTGGTCCCGGCCGGAGCGGAGGCTTGAGGGCCGGCTGAACGGAGCCCGGTGGAAGGAGCTCCTGGTGGGGCTGGTGGAGTGGGGAGGAGGCTCCCCCTGCAGGACTGGAGGACTCATTACGAACAGCTGGAAGCGTTGGTAGGATGGGGGCCCTCTGGAAGTTCAAATAAATAATAACGGAAACAAAAGGTTACCTTCCTGCCGCCCCGCCCTGCTCGGCCTGGACCTGCATTGCGAACACACTCGGGTCCTACACACACACACACACACACAGTCGTTCATGATAAAGTGAAGGAGGGTAAAGGTCAAACAGAATAATTTTGACGTGGGGGGGGCTCTCTGCTGTTTGTTGTTGGTGAACTGAGTCGCCATCACGTTTGTCGTCAGTCAGCGTTCAGGCTGCACACGCCAGCGGAAAGTTCCCGTGTCCTGAGCGCCGCTCGCTTCTCCTGTTGCATCATGGGAGAGTGACCGTAGAGATGCAGCGTCAGCAAAATGCAGCCAAGCATGAGGGGCCGTCCGGCCACCTCGACGCCGATGGAGCGGTTGATCTTTGAACGATAGTAACTATGAACGATAGTAACTATGAACGATAGCAACTATGAACTATAGTAACTATGAACGATAGTAACTATGAACGATAGTAACTATGAACGATAGCAACTATGAACGATAGTAACTATGAACGATAGTAACTATGAACGATAGTAACTATGAACTATAGTAACTATGAACGATAGTAACTATGAACTATAGTAACTATGAACGATAGTAATTATGTATGATAGTAACTATGAATGATAGTAACTATGAACTATAGTAACTATGAACGATAGTAACTATGAACTATAGTAACTATGAACGATAGTAACTATGAACTATAGTAACTATGAACTATAGTAACTATGAACGATAGTAACTATGAACTACAGTAACTATGAACGATAGTAACTATGAACGATAGTAACTATGAACTATAGTAACTATGAACTATAGTAACTATGAACGATAGGAACTATGAACTATAGTAACTATGAACTATAGTAACTATGAACGATAGTAACGATGAACGATAGTAATTATGTACGATAGTAACTATGAACGATAGTAACTATGAACGATAGTAACTATGAACGATAGTAACTATGAACTATAGTAACTATGAACTATAGTAACTATGAACAATAGCAACTATGAACTATAGTAACTATGAACGATAGTAACTATGAACTATAGTAACTATAAACGATAGTAACTATGAACTATAGTAACTATAGTAACTATGAACGATAGTAACTATGAACTATAGTAACTATGAACGATAGTAACTATGAACGATAGTAACTATGAACTATAGTAACTATGAACTATAGTAACTATGAACGATAGTAACTATGAACTATAGTAACTATGAACTATAGTAACTATGAACGATAGTAACTATGAACGATAGTAATTATGTACGATAGTAACTATGAACGATAGTAACTATGAACGATAGTAACTATGAACTATAGTAACTATGAACGATAGTAACTATGAACGAAAGCAACTATGAACGATAGTAACTATGAACGATAGTAACTATGAACGATAGTAACTATGAACGATAGTAACTATGAACTATAGTAACTATGAACGATAGTAACTATGAACTATAGTAACTATGAACGATAGTAATTATGTATGATAGTAACTATGAATGATAGTAACTATGAACTATAGTAACTATGAACGATAGTAACTATGAACTATAGTAACTATGAACTATAGTAACTATGAACGATATTAACTATGAACTATAGTAACTATGAACTATAGTAACTATGAACTATAGTAACTATGAACGATAGTAACTATGAACGATAGTAATTATGTACGATAGTAACTATGAACGATAGTAACTATGAACGATAGTAACTATGAACGATAGTAACAATGAACAATAGTAACTATGAACTATAGTAACTATGAACTATAGTAACTATGAACGATAGTAACTTTGAACAATAGTAACTTTGAACAATAGTAACTATGAACGATAGTAACTTTGAATAATAGTAACTTTGAACGATAGTAACTATGAACGATAGTAGCTAGGCTAACACAAAGCTAGAGCAGCATATCACTAATCTAATAGAAGAGAACAAATCTAATCCGAGGTTTCTCTCTGACACCGTAGCTAGGCTAACACAAAGCGCTAGCTCTGTTGACCCTTCTGTTCCGACAGGTCTGAAGATTTCATAAACTTCTTCAGTACCAAAATCAAATCTATTAGGGACGTCATTCATCAGCGTCTGCCTTCGTGTGGCATTGACCCCTCCCTGAGGCATGGAAGTGGAGATACGACTGTTACTCTTGATAGTTACTTGGATAGCTTCACCCCCATTAACTTGCAGCAACTAAGTGTGGCTGTTGCCTCATCTAAACTGTGCACTTGTCTCTTAGACCCGGTCCCAACTAAGCTACTTAAAGAAGTCTTCCCCTCAATTAGTATTGCTTTGCTAAATATAATTAATCTATCTTTACTCACAGGCTATGTACCCAAGTCTTTTAAAACAGCAGTCATTAAACCGCTTCTCAAAAAACCAACATTGGATCCTGATGTCTCGGCTAACTATCGGCCAATTTCAAACCTTCCATTCCTGTCAAAGCTTCTAGAGAAAGCAGCTTCCAGTCAGCTGTGTGAATTCTTACAAGACAATAAGTTATTTGAGGTTTTCCAGTCGTGTTTCAGAACTCATCATAGCACAGAGACAGCATTAGTTAAAGTCACCAATGATCTTTAATAGCGTCTGATAATGGACTTGTCTCCGTGCTTATTTTATTAGATCTCAGTGCAGCCTTTGACACAATAGATCATCAGATTCTGTTACAGAGGCTGGAACAATCAATCTGTTGGTGTTAGAGGATCTGCATTGAACTGGTTTAGATCATATTTATCTGATAGATTTCAGTTTGTACATGTTCATGATAAATCTTCTCCGTACACTGAAGTTAAATATGGAGTTCCACAGGGTTCAGTGCTTGGACATATTCTGTTCACGCTGTATATGCTTCCCTCAGGTCCTTCTGTCCGTGGTGCTGCAGAACCTGGACCTGTGTCCCTCAGCACTGATGCCCATATCGCTAGCATTAGCATTTCCAGTCTTATACATCTTGTTTTTGTCTGCTCCTGCTCCTCTTGCTATCGCTTCCCTATCCCATCTCCTTGTTTTTGACTCGCCTCCAACCTGCCATTCTCTCTCTCTCTCTCTCTCTCTCACTCTCTCTCTCAACCCAGCCGGTCAGACAGATGGCCGTCCACCATGAGCCTAGGTTCTGTCCAAGGTTTCTGCCTGTTAAAGGGAAGTTTTTCCTTGCCTCCGTCTTCAAAGTTCTTGCTCTTGTGGGTCAAGTTGGGTTCTGTGTTTCCCTGCAGGTCTTTCCCTGCTAATCCTGTAAAGTGCCTTGAGATGACTTCCTGTGGTGATCAGGCGCTATATAAATAATAAAACTGAATTGAATTGAATTGAATTTTTTTGCAAGCATTCTGAAGTCCTTTTGTCATCCAGAGCCTGTCGATATATTTACTTTCTCATTGTTTCAAAGGACAATTTTCATCATTTATAGTGAAATATTGTCAGGCATGTTTCATATGGTTTGTTGGTATTAGTCTCTTTCAGCACTTGTTTCCAATTTTGTAGTAATGCATTTATGAATTTGACAATAGCTTCTTCTGTTCTTACCCTTATAAATCTACTCAGATTAACATCCTTATACTTAACACAATCACAATGAAACATTACAAAACGCCACTGCCACCTACTGTAGTGGAAGTGCAATTACACTTGAATCTTGTACACCAGCAAAAGAAAAGCATGCTCCTTGGATGGTTATACGCGCCCCCTTGGGGGGTCGCGCCCCACTATTTGAGAACCCCTGCTTTAATTCCTACACAACATTAATACTGGATGTATTTTTGGTGACGCCTTGATTACTAATTTTATGTATGCCGACGAGGTGATGATGATGATGATGATGATATAGACAGCAGCTCGTGCTGCACGCGCAGGCCAACATGCTTAGGAGGAGATGTAGTTTCTGCTCTGAAGAGGTTAAGGCAGGGGTGGGCAAACTTTTTGACGTGCGGGCCACATTGGGTTTGAAATTTTGACAGAGGGGCCGGGCCAGGAGCTTTTGGATGAGTGTTTGGCCCAGATATACTAAAGCGCTGCGTGTCGTGTGCAAACCTCATAGCACAGTAAACACACAGATAAATGTACAACCCGCTTTACTAACAGTGTGTACGAAGGACTGCGTCTTTCAAATGTGCAAAATAGCCCTAATGCAGGTAGTACGTTTGTCTCAATGAATATGCAAGATGCAGCATTTACACATATTTTGGCACAACAGTGTGAGGAGAAATGTAAATAGATTAAAATAGCACAACAGTGTGAGGAGAAATGTAAATAGATTAAAATAGAACAACAGTGTGAGGAGAAATGTAAATAGATTAAAATAGAACAACAGTGTGAGGAGAAATGTAAATAGATTAAAATAGAACAGTGTGAGGAGAAATGTAAATAGATTAAAATAGCACAGACACTGATCTGTCAAACCTGGTGATTGCATCTGTTTTTAATCAATTTCACTTGAAGGCGTAAATTTAAATAAACCAACATTTATTGAAAAAAGATGATCACTTTCAACATTCAAAACATATCAAAACACAAAATACTAAATCTCAATCATTCCTGCTGCACTCATTGTTGTTCCACTGCTGTGCATAAATGCGCACTTCATTAAAAGAACGGGATTTATTGATCATGACGCTGGACGTCTGCTCACACACGGTCGAGCCAAACAACAGCATATTCTGTGCCGTCTTCCGGAGGTTTGGAAACGTTGCTTCGTTAAGTGAGACATAAAAGTCATTCAGGTTAAGAGACTTGAACTTATCCTTTGAGGAGGAGTCGGACTGAAGAACGATCAGTTCCAGCTGCAGCTCCTGCGGTGCGGTTTCAGGGTCTTGTGACGGGACTGGACACCAGCAATGGGGGAAACAAAACTAAAAGCAGAGCAATACGCTACAAGCCATCGATGGTCAGTGCGCCATCTGCTGGTCAAACACGGGTATTGCAGGGACAAAATGAAAGTTATGATTTTGAATTTTTTGGTCATTGGACAAGTTCGGCGGGCCGTATTGAAAAGCATAACGGGCCGTATACGGCCCGCGGGCCGTGGTTTGCCCATGTCTGGGTTAAGGTCACCCTCTTCAGGGCTGATTGTACTACGCTCTATACTGCCCCCTTGTGGGTCAGGTACAAACAGGCCAGCATGCAGAAGTTGAGGGTGGCATACAATGACTGCATGCGGATACTTCTCAGGAAGCCCAGATGGTCCAGTGCCAGTGAGATGTTCTGTGGTGTCGGGTTAACACCCTTCATGCTCAGCTGAGACACTCGTCTTACAGGTTTATATGTCGTCTGAATGATTCAGGGAATCATTATCAGGCTGCTGACTCAGCCCAGCCAGAGTGCTGTCAAGTTCCACTCAGGCATTTGGTGTCAATTGGACTTTCCCATTTGCAAAGAAGTTCTCCAAAGACCTTTGTTTTTGAATTTAATTTTTGCTAGTTCACGTCTGTTTTTAGTAACGTCTCTCGCAGGGGCGTAACTAGGTTTTAAGGACAGGGGGGGCTTAGCCCCCAGGAGATGCCCAGGATGTGAGCAAATGTAGCGAACGAGCACAAAACCTTAAACGACTAACAAGGGCTGAGAAATTATACTTTATTATTATTTCAATCTGTTTTTTTAATAATAATAATAATGCATTGGTTTTATAGAGTGCCTTTCTGGGCACCCAAAGACGCTTTACATTGTGCATTAATCATTCACTCTATACTTGGTGGTGGTAAGACGTTAGTCACAGCTACCCTGGGGCAGGCCAACAGGAGCGAGGCTGCCAATTTGTGCCATCGGCCCTCCTGAACACCACCACATTCACACAGGCAATGTGGGTGAGGTGTCTTGCCCAAGGACACAACGACAGCGTACACATGTGCCAGAGCCAGGACTCAAACCCCCAACCTCTTTCTCACAGGACAACCCGCTCGACCACCTGCGCCACCATCGCCCCCACAATGCAACAACAAACATGTTTAAACAGTAAGAGAATGTTTACAGCATTAACAATAAAAAATGGCACAAATTACAAGTTACTTGGTGGGTGGAAGCATCAAAGGACGCGTCTGTTTTTAAGAGTCGATCACTCTGTTGTGATTCTGAAGCTCGTCTTTTTCAATGACTGCAAGACTGTGAAGTCTTTTCTGGCTCGTTGTTTGACGCAGCCAGGAATGCAACCGACGCAGTGCAACCGACGCAGTGCATCCGACGCAGTGCACTAAAGCAGTGGTCCCCAACCACCGGGCCGTGGCAGGAAAAAGGTTGGGGACTGCTGCACTAAAGGACCTTTCACATGAGCATCTGCTTACGGGCACTATTAGGGCAACTTGGGTAGAACCTTCAGAGAGGGAAACATGTCTGAGTCAAAGAGGTTGTGCACAGACAATATATCTTTGGGAGAACATCCAGCCTCTGTTTTCAGGCCACCAGAACCTCCTCTGTTTTCAGGCTGGAGTGTTGAAGTTCATTCAATTGTGATCCACTCAAGAAGTTCTCACATTCGGGCCTGCGTACCTGCATCCCTTTTAGTAGCTCTGCATCTACTGCAGAATCTTAACTCAAGCTCGCCAGCCATCCTACCCACACAAGAGAAAAGTAACTCTCTTTTCACTGTGTCTGAGTTCCATTCAGTGCGTGAACCTGCAGGTTCCTCCAAGTTCTGCAGGTCTCTGCACCTGATTCAGGGAGACTGTGGGCGTGGCACAGGGCTTAAATGTTACTACCAGCAGTGATAAACTTACTTTTTTTATAAACTTTCTTTTATCCTTTCTCCATCTATCCGTTCACGTTCTTCTCCTAAAGCTCTTCTATGATGCTCTGTGTGCTTCAAACACGCTGCAGGTACCGACAATTAGCGCGGTCACAGGGAAAACGTGGACTGGAGTTTCAGTGATTGGGCATTCTCTATAGGAACAGGTGGAACGGGTTCTCTACCTTACGTCATGAAGTGAGGGGAAACAGATCCATGATCAGATTTAAGTCAATAATGACAGGTTACATGTTTATTTATTTAAACTCATATTCACATATAGGTTAGTGAGGTGACCCATTCGGGCCACCTGAGCAGGGGGACTGTTAGATATTTGAGTTATGCAGTACGCTCACAATACACAGGTTGCATGAACACGCTTAGTTTCTTTATCGCTACATACTTTGTAATAAAAACACACATAGATTAATCACATATAAAGCATCACATAGGGTTAACTGATACATGGTGGGTGCACGGGCCCGTGGCTTCAAGAACGATCCACTGTCATCAAACACTGGAACAAATGTATTAGATTGCATTCCATGACATGTCTGAGCCATGACAGACTGGTGCACATTCCCTCTGAAGTGTACCGAGGGCTGACGGTACAAGTGTCCTCTGGCCTGATAAGTCTGCATTTCAAGTGTCCTTTGGCCTCAGGAGGAAAAGCACCATCAAGAATGTCGCCAGCACAAAGTCCAAAAGCATCTGTGATGTAAGGAAGGACTTCATGTCCTCATAACTGTCACAGCAAGACGCTCCATTAAGCTGAATGGCATTAAATAAACCGATCTCACATCCGTTTCACAAGGCTGGCACGATAAGACTTCCCGACGAATCATTCCCGACGATCCCGGGAGGAAGACTGCGCGGCTTTGCTCTGAAAACAAGTGAAAAATTAAAAGTTGAAGCGGCGAAAAAGCGGATCGCGTCGAACCAGTAAAGGGCGTTTCTCACTTTTCTCTCCGCGCTGCTGCGCGCTAGTTTCCCGGTTTGGTGGCGGCGCCCTCCGTTAACTTGACGCGGGTCGTTAACATTTAAAGTGGGGCGGCAAATAAGTGCCCAGAAGCTGCCCTGCGGCTGGAGTCCAACTTGTGTGTTCCGGAGCAGAATTATTCAGACCCACTTGATTGTTACAGGTTTATTAGAAAAATCTGAAGTTCATCAGCTGTTTAATTCAAATAAATATTAATGAGCGGGTTTAGTATTAACACAACAAAGTGTTTATTTCCTATGTTCAGCATGTTTTGGGGGGGTGGGAGGAACCCGGAGAACCCAGAGAGAACCCACGCAGACACGGGGAGAACATGCCAATGACTCTGGGATGAACTGGCGGCTTGTCCAGGGTGTAGCCGCCTCTAATAGTTTCATCATCGAGCAGAGACTTTGACAGCCCAATCGGACTCAGCAGAACCACCAGAGAATTGCAAGTAGTTATTACAGATACAGAACAATATAATAGACGAGACGATAATAGCAACCTTTAAATGTTTTATTCATTCTTTCTTGAATCTCTCCAGTCCTATGTTTGATCTCTCTCTCTCTCTCTCTCTCAGGACATTATTAGTTTAAGCAGCGATGATCTGCTAGCTTTGGCGGTTTTACCTCAAAACCCCGGGAGAATAATCCCGATATTTGGATTTACCTTAAATGTGACACTCATCTTGCTCTGCTGTTTAACCCTGTCCGACATTTGGAAGGGCCAGATTGTTGTCAGGGAAGGAGACGCACCACGGCAACTGAAACTCTGCTTGGATCTTATATTATTGTTCGCCTGGGAACATTTTAATGGGAAAGGATGAAAATACATGTGCAGTCCCAGGTTTCAAATGAAAGTACACACTCGTGCAGAAAAAAAAGAAAACAAATTATTTGATGTAGTTTTGCAAAACGCTTACAAAATAAGATGCTGCCTCAAAGATGCATTCTGGACACACATGATTACCATTCTAATAGTTCTTATAGGGAATTGCTGTCGCTGTGTGTGTCTTGGGGGCGTGGCCAGCAGATCTGCTGATTCAACTTGACCGCCCCCCTCTCTTGTTCTCTCCTGATTATCTGGTGCCAGTCATCTAATCAGTCAAACTGGGGGCCTCATTTAGACAAGTCGGCTCGATTCCTCTCCTTTGAATGTACTCACACAAGAAAATCTTTCTAAACTATACTTCTATAAAAATCAGTGCACACCTGTCAGCATTCTTCTCAGCATAAATACCCACCCGCAGTGGGGTGTGGCCTCCTCCCATTGTCACCACAATCATCAACACGTGGTGAATGCTAACTAATTCCTGAATGTGCTGTCTTTATTAAGGAGCCTTTGTTGGAATACAAGTGAAGGAAGGGGAAGGGGGGGGGGGGGTTGCAGAGCATGGAAAGAAAGCAAAGATTCTGAGCTCCAGGTATTGATCTAAGAGATTAAGTGACTCTTTTGTTTGGCAGGATGAACAGTGGAATATCAAATCAAAGGAACCTGGCCGGGAAGCCTTGTGGTGGATGTGTAAAGTGTGTTGACTCTGTAAACGGCTGTTTTTAGATCTAAGGTATGTGACTTTTTTTTTTTACATCCCATTCATGAGTTTGATTTATGATTCAGCTTCCCTGACTCCTGTCTCTGAAAAACGTGACGTGAGCTCCACGGATGGGTGGACGTAGCGTAGTGAAAGATGCTGACGCACATCGACCTCTACACACAAGGCCCCCGATCCCCACAGTACTTAAGTCCTGGAGGTTTTTGTATACTGTACCAGTTCTACCATGGTCTACGGTTGCTACCGACATCTTTGAATGGCATGGACATCAATATTCGGTGCTGGTAGACTCGTACTCAGGATGGTTTGAGATAGATCTTCTCCGTGACATCTCCTCAGCTACTGTCATCAAAAAGCTGAAAAGACACTTCTCTGTTTATGGTGCACCGCACACCCTAATCTCAGATAATGGTGGACAGTACACAAGTCAACGTTTCCGGGAGTTTGCGAAACAATGGGACTTTGTTCACACCACCAGCAGCCCAGAGTACCCGCAATCCAACGGACTAGCTGAACGTGCAGTCCGCAGCGCAAAGCAGCTAATGGAAAGGTCACACAGAGATGGTTCAGATGTTTTCCTTAATCTGTTGAACATCAGGAACATTCCTCGTGACAACACGCTAGGATCACCGGCAGAACGTCTCATGTCTCGACACACACGCTCAACCTTTCCCATGGACAACAATCTTCTCGCACCTGCCCCTAAAAGCATTAAACAGGTCGCTACACAACTCCAGCAGAAGAGACTTGTTCAGAAACGGTACTACGATGCAACCAGTCGACCATTGCAACCACTCGCAGGAGGTCAGGCTGTCAGACTGCAGACCCCACAGGGATACGACCGCCTTGGCACGGTGGTACAGGCTTGCAAGGAGCCACGCTCCTACTTTATTAAATCAGAAGGAGGCACCTACAGGAGGAATCGCCGCCACATCCTTCCGGTCAGTGAGCCATCTCCACCTCCACACGTCGACCCTGATGATCCTTCTTCCCAACCGACTGTATCTGGTACACCGATCCTTATTCCATCATCACCACGATCACATCGTTTTTCTCAGCCGACGATTCACCGTTCCACCTGTGAGCAACCAAACGCTCCGGCTCGCTCATCAGCCCTGCTGTCACACGGTGGCTCCCCTTATGTTACACGCTCGGGTCGGATTTCTAGACCGAATCCAAAATATAAAGACTGAACTGAGTGTTGTTTATTTCTTGAAAAAAAAAAGAAAAAGAAAAAAAAAGAAAAAAGAAAGGAAGGGGATGAATGTGTTATAAGATGTGATGATATGTTGATGTTTTTACAGCCTGAGTGATTTACGTTTTTCAGTGTTTCTCGTGCAACATTATTTAGGTATAGACACATACTTGGTTAAATAACTGTTAAACATTTAAGTTAATAAAATGCTGCTAATTTCATGCAGGACTGTTTACATTAGAAATGTTTGCATAGATGATGGCAGTACACTTTATTTTATTCCTAGAGGCACAAGCTAAAGGAAGAGGATGTAGATCATGCACTAGAATGATTGCATGTTTATTGTGATGTATGTCCTACATCAGTTGCCGTAGGTTCGTACTGCGCATGCTCGGGTTCTAGTTTATGGTCTTGTTGTTGTAAAAGCCACGCACGGGAGTAAGAGGCAATAAAGACGTGTTACCGAAAATAAGTATCTGTTCTCATTGCACGAACATTTTACACTCCTCATCTTCCTCTGGTCCATCCATTTGCTGCATGTTCCTGTGAGTTGCTGCTGAGTCCAGTAATGAATGCAAAAACACAACCATACTAGCATGTGGAGGTTGTCTGTGTTGAGGGGACCAGGTAGCCAGGTTCCTTTGTCCTAAAAATATTATCATAATGGGCTGATCCATAAGAATTGAGTCTTCTGTGTGTTCGCTTGCTCAATTTTGACTTTTAACAACCAATTAGATCGATTTCTCCCACTGACTGGTCGTGAGAGCAGCTGCCACTCCCAACAGCCTCAATGCTGTTCTGAGAGTGACTAGTAATCGACCTGTTTAATCTGTTGGGTATGAAGACTTGTCAGGGTGGAGCACTTAAGCGGTTTCATCTTGCCTTTCAATCTGGTTTCTCTCGCTCGCTCTCTCTCCTTTTCTTTCTTACATACTCCCTCATTCCCCTCTGCAATACCAGCTAAACACTCTGGCTTCCCTGTCGCCGCTCCATTTTCTGTCAAAGTTAATTGTTTTCTGTGTTGTTTTTTTCTGTTTTCCCATCACATTGCCTGTTTGATTTCATGGAGAGGACTTCTCATCATGCCTGCCGTGGGGCTGAACACAGAGCATGGTGCCAGGGAAAACGATGGCAAGCCAGAGGGCCACTCTCATGCCTTGTTTAGTATAAACACACACACACACACACACACAGGAGCGATAACAGAAGCAGAGCCACACAGTAAAATATTATGGGCTCCATGTTTCGTTGATATTTGTCCCTGGAACCGCTTTTCATGGCCATACGTGGCAAAATAATAAACATAAACCTCCACCGTCAAAACGCCCCACTTTAATCTGTTCTACAAATGTTTCGCTGCCCGCGGTGCAGAGCAAGTTCTTCTGTTTTTGGAGCTATATTGAGCTGATGCGAGATGATCGGAGAGTGCCCCTCACCCATCGTCATTCTCCTTTGGGTGTGTGTCTGCGTGCTCATGCATGTGCATGCAGGTTTGGTTTCGGGTCTGTTGAGGTGTTGATGGATTGATTTGTGTTGGCCGTTGTCATGGACAGGGTTAGAAACAGGCGCTGAAGGGAAGCATCGCCAGCAGACAGAGCCATCACCTGGAACGCACAACTTTCCTGTGGGTTGTGCATTTTTGTGTACCTCTATTTATCTTCATGTGAGTGTGTGTGACTATTCACTGTCCATACTGTTGGCTCCAGGATGTCTGTTCTGTTATAGCCCCACCATGAGGTGACATCCGCAGATTTTATTATGCCGTTACTGTGGGGGGGCTACACCAGCTCCACATCTGGGTAAAGGGCTGTTGGAGCAATAACCAGATCTCCTTTGTTGTCAGTTTAGCTGGTTTCTGAAATAGACCTTCACTTTTTAAAAATGGCCTCCATCCTTTGCCGGGTGGCCCATGACATTGACCTTGCACGCCATCTCCTGCCCAGTGACTACCAAACAGGCCTCCCTTTGAACTCTGCTCAGACATCTGTAATGTTTTCTAACCGTTTTTGACATCCCTGTGAGAACCACCTACAGAGGCCTTTACAGTTTACTGGACTGGTGCAAACTACAAGAGCCTCATAAATATTCAGTATACTGTGAACTCTTGCCACTGAACTTTGCATTATTAGATGTTTGGCCAGTCACCAGTAAGATATATATATATATATTTTTGCTCAAATCTCTACATGCTCTCTTTTTTTGCTCAACGCTGGCTCCCATCCACTCTGCAGCCACTGAGGCTTCCACTCCAGACTATAGCTTCCTTTTATTTGCCAACCGAGGCACAAGAGAAGCTGGAGTAGCATCAATTGATTTTCACATTTTCACCTCCGCAGAAAGTTCTTTGGACAATTTCTGTATATAATAGATGTAATATTTAGTTACGGTTATTAGAACTCAACTCATTTTTGCTGCAACCATTTACAGACCACCTAAACACAAACCTATATTTGGATTTCCTCAGCTACTGACGGTTACACTGCATGTAAACCCCCTTTCTTCTGTTTGGACTCACTCACTCGATCATCAGACGAGTTTGTGTTCGCTCCCCTGCCTGTCTGGTTTTGACTTTTCAACCTCGGCCTGGTCTCAGGATCTTGCTCCTACTTATTCACAGCATGTTATCTTTATTGTATCTTTTTTGCTATCAGATTCTAATGGTGCTCCCAGCAAATGTTCTCCTTAACATGGCATTTTCACTTTTCACTGTGTATTTATTAGTCGACAAAGAGCAGACTCGACGTCATATCGACCAGGAATAGCTGACTTAAATGTTAACAGTTTTCGATCAGGTCAGTATTTGCACTTTTGATCAGACAGCAGACATTTTTGAAATATTTATTATTACAGCAGTAGAATGTATTTTGACTTTGGGGTCTTGGCCCATATCTCATCACTGCCCACTGATATGTTTATATAGATATATTGGGGAGTGATGAGAAATCCTCTTGAGGTGGATGCTGGGGCTGAAGCGCAGCAGCAAACCACAAACCAAATATTTACATTTATAATTTCCTGCACCAATTAGCAGATCTTTATGTTTACTGTTGTTTTGACTCATGACTTTACCCCTTGGAATCAAATAATTCTTAGAACCTTAGGAATGTGAAAGCCAAGACGTAAAAGGCTCTTTGATGTGGAGGTAATGTACCGGAACTCAGAAAATGTTCTCGTTCAAACATTTTAAATTATGAAAATACAGCGACGTAGTCGCTGCTCACCTTCTGCAGCAAAATCCACAACACAAAGCAGTTGACAGGTTTCTGCAAGCCCTCGACAGTCTTGTGATGCTAATCAGAGTCACAACAGAAAACACTAATTAATGGTAGACATAGTTCCAGACATGGGAACTAATGAAGCATCGCAAGACGACATGTGCCAAGAAAGAGGCAGGGGAGGGGGAACTGTAGATGGCTGGAAAGAGATGCAGACAGAGAGGGAGGTAGAGATGGAGGAAATGAAAGCATATGGTGGAATGGATGAGAGAAGAAATATACATCAGAGGAAGCTAGACAAAAAGGAAGGGAGGGAGAGCATGTGTAGGCGCAGGGTGCAGAGGATGATTCAACGTGAGAAGAAAGTAATCAAAGCAACAGCAAAGGAAAGGAAGGGAATGAAGCAGAGAAAATAGATGAGCGAGAAAGAGGTATTTTGGGAGGTGTGGAGGAAGAACACATCTTCCTTGGGGCTCCGTGTCATTCCAGCCCTTTAATGTCTTTAATTAAAGCCAACAGTAATATCTTTGCGCTCCCTCAGAGTGCCATTAGCGAAGCAACATTCCTCTCCGCAGCCAGCTGATCGAGGAGGAGAAGGAAGCGGAGTAAACTGCCTAATGATGGCAGGGAGGGACGATCGGATGGGTAGAAAGGAAGGGCAGCGCTGGAGGCCAAGACAGACGAGGTGAGAGCAGTTATTAAGGTCGAAGGAGCGCCGGAGGTCAGGACGGACGGACAGACGGGGGGGGGGACGGACGGACAGACGGGGTGAAGATCCCAACTTCAAACGACCAAAGCTGGAGAGGAGACGAGCTACTGGGGAGAAAGAAGTACGTGGCTAAACGTGTGGGCTGAGTGACACATGACCACGTTATGCCGGCGGCGTGTTTAATCCGCCGGACTTCCTCTGGCCGCAGGAACAGTCTCTCACATGGCCCAGTGTCAAAGCAGCGGATTGGCTCTGGAGGACAGGGGCTGCAGGGCACTGATTATCCTGTGACATTCTGAGATGAAGGAACATCCACTCTGCTTTTATGGCTGCAGCCGCTTCCATTAAATTGATTCGCAAGTTTTAAGCGGGTTTCTGAATAGTCAGAATATTACTCACTTTGAGCTCGTTAGTCAATCAAACGAAAATTTATCGGCAGTTCTTTTGATAATTGAGCCATCATTCAATGTGCAGCATCTCAAATTGCGGTAGTTAATTTAAAATCTGTACAAAATACATAATATTTTTTTTTTAGAAACAGCTTTCAGGCTGTTTATTTAGAGCAATCTGGAATGTCAAAATCTATTTGGATTTCAGTATATCATAATATATGGTAATACTGTGAGCGATGCAATAAATTACTTATCCTATACGTCCTTTTTTCTTCCTGTCTCGGTTGATGTTGTTACACTGAGTGAATTGCTGCCATAAATCTTTGCATATAAAATATTAAATAAAAAGGGCTTTTTGAGAATCAATGCAGTGTTAAGAGAAATAAGCTGCTGCAATGCTCAAGTGTATGAATATTTTCTTCACACCTCGATACATCACAGTCCTTAATTGCTGCATTCCACTTAATGTGGCATGTGTTTTTACATGAAGCAGTTTTGTAGCCGTCAGGATTTATTCACCCTAAATGTTTTTTCAGCAGGAGAAGAAAAAGCTTCTGCAATTTAAAGTAATAAATATAAATAATAAATATATCAGGCTTCATGACAGCTTCTCTTTTTCAGCACACCTGTTGCTATTGCATTTGGATTTATTCATTTGGGCAGGTATTGAAAAACAGGGCGATGGAAATATTTTTGTAGACAAGTGGTATGATTCGTTACACGAAAGCTTTATACATACCCGTGGCATGACTTGTATATTAACTATTTACGTCGTGTTGATTTTTAAATCAGTTTTTATATATTTTATGTTCTACTTAAGGTAGAGTAAATGAACAGGTGTTTGATTCTCCTCCTCCATGAGCTTTATTTCCTCAAACAAACAACAAAAACAGGGTTTTTTTTGCAATTCAGGAACTTTTATGAATTTTATTTTTCCTTTTTGTGGTTAACACATGAACTTAGATTTATTCTATGAGATGGGTTTTGTCTCAAACATTCAGTTACTTAAATTAATTTGCACACCTCTCATAATACAGAGGTGAAATTCTCAGGAAATGTTGGGAATGTTATCAGGAACAGATGATTTTGGTGTTGATTCAGAAGAGATTCTGGATTCTGCATCACTTTAAAATTTTCATTAATTCACTCACTTAAAATGTCATTTAAAATGTCTTATGGATCTGATCCAGAATGAGGTCAGGAAAAAATCTAACATTTTAACATTAAATTTGTGAGGGTCGCTGACTTTTACCCCCATTTGTGAGGGTCGCTGACTTTTGCTGCAGGTTGATTTCTGCTCCTGCTCAGCTGCGGAGGCTTCGTTGAACTGAACGAGACGCACCTGTTACACATCTCACCCAATCAGCTCCTGCCTCTCTG
Source organism: Brachionichthys hirsutus (assembly GCF_040956055.1). Taxonomy (NCBI): domain Eukaryota; kingdom Metazoa; phylum Chordata; class Actinopteri; order Lophiiformes; family Brachionichthyidae; genus Brachionichthys; species Brachionichthys hirsutus. The sequence continues at coordinate 17,476 of NW_027181036.1, forward strand.
GACCCGCCTCTCTGCTAGAACATCCTCTCTGTTTCCTCAGTGTTTTCAGGCTCTCCTGTTCTATGTGTCGTCCCGTATTCCCGTAATACCTGAGGAAACAGATCCAATTCAAATCGGAGTAAACTTTCACAACAATCTCAATAATATCGCTCTTATTACGTTGCTGCCAATCATTGGATTGTTTTATTTTTTATGTTTATTTTTTATTTATTTTTACAGTGCATGCTTTGTCGCGCTGCATCTTCGTCCTTCATGTGATTAAAAAAAAATTACATTGTAAAAATTCCACATAATAGATATTTATTTTTTAGTTTTCATAGCTGTGGTTTAAAACAATAAAACGTTGAACATTTTTCATACTCTGACTTTATTCAGTGTAAGAATGTAGGTTTTGTCACTGATTACACTGCAGGATGGAGGAAGCAGCTCCAGGTGCTTACACAGTTCCTTTTAGGCTTAATTTCTTATGCCATAAATAAGCAAATAAGAAACAAATCAGTTTTTATTAATAGAAGGTTTGATTGGCGGGATGTAGGGATATGGAGGAACCATAACCCAGCATCCTGGATGCCGTGTAAAGCATCACGTGTTAACGACTGCAGTTGTTTCTGGTTATCGCTAAAACAAGTTGCATAAGAAATAATGCTTTAGACATAACACCGCTGCCCTGTAAAAGGTTGGCCTGAGGAAATGCAATGCATTTGAGCACATTTTATACAAAGCTCCATTGTTGTTAAGCCTGCAGTGAAACACTCAGGAAGGCTTCCTTATCCAACTTCTCTGTGTGTTTTAATGCATAGTGAAGATGCATCATGAATGCATTATAGTCCATTCAATCAGGCTTCCGATTTCATGGCTATTACTGGGTGCTCAGGAACATTTAATTACTGAGATCGGAGTACGATCCTTCTTTAAAAAAAATGAAGCCGTAATTAGAGTAGTTTGTTGTTCCGTCTGATTTTTGAAAATTCGAAATCACTCTGAGTTTGAGTTTTGAGTTCTATTCATTTTGACCTGATTAGGAAATAACTTATATAAGTAATCTGGGGGCTGAGAGTGAGAAACAACCTCCCCCTGAGGAGGAATACCTGCCAGTGAAGATTACAAAAGCAGCTCCATCTTGCTGCAGGCGTACGTCAGTATTGATATTACTTGTATTACACGCACAGTTTTGTTTAATTATACCTGCCTCATATTTCCTTTACTAATGTTTTCATTTTAGAGTTTAAATTATTTTGAGCTGTTAAACCCTGAATAATTGAATGGCTATCCTGTAAAG
>NW_027181037.1:0-18689 GCF_040956055.1 Brachionichthys hirsutus
GGTAATAGAAAAGATATAACTGTGCTATGCTTTGACCTGCCTCTCCTGCGGTGGATAAGTGTTATTTCCAAACAGATATGCATACGCACGGAGACGACGGCAGAGAAATGCACTCGCTGTTGACTAAAGTTTAGCACTTCTGTATGATCCTTGTTGATATTCACTTTTTTCTTTTTTCTTTTTTGATTGTTTAAATCACACTTTTGGTTTGAGTCGTATACATTGAGGCTCCGGTGTGGCATTTAGGCAGCTATTTTGTCTATTGGAAATACGTATTTGCGACAACACACATAATCAAACGGAGTGAACTCCTTATAAAAACATTAAAGCCGTTAGATATGTCATTCCGGTCGCCAGCCCTGTGTAACAAGTCATTCTCCGGAGCAACAAGACCCATGTGTTCTCCTGACATGTTCAAATGAATCCATCTGCTCAGGTCGTGTTCCTGTGATGATCTCGCCTTCCGCAGCCGATCGATAAATGAAACGCTATGTTTAAACTGAATCAAATTTTCCAGTGGTAGGGCCGGGCTTTCATCCGCGACAAGCCCCTACAGTCTTCACTCTTAGCTTTACCCTATATACAATTAAACGCCCCAGTAACCTGCGTGTTTTCATTAGATTGGACCTGCAGGGATGTCGCCGCTCATTTTACCCTCACCCCAAACCCAAAAGCGATGACCAGGCCCGGTAATTGCATGGCGCTGTGTTTACATTTATTCATGAAACAGAGGACCGTCTTCTCATCCCCAGTTTCCACCTGTCACCCATTCCATTTGCCACGTCCGGAGAGAACATACCTCCCTCTCCTCCGTCCGCCGCCATCACACACACATCATACGTGGAGCTACAATCACTAATCAGGCCCCTCCCCTCATGAAGCGCAATCGCCTACTTACCCGTATCGGATTCTCCGAATGATTGCGTTTTCATACATTCGGCTCCAACCAACACGTATGCGCACTCAGCCACATCCGTTATTGATTACTTCTAGTGCAAACAGTAGGCAGATTGTGATATGCGTAATTGGACGGTTGTCAGGGGAGTTCCAGCGGTGATAACCGGCGTCTTATTCCCCCTCCCTGATGGATATATGACATACCTTTAAAGCGATCACATTCTCCTTACGCCGGAAAGATGGATCTGACATCTAAATGGCTATAAACAAGGCAAAGCAACACCCAGGCTGACTGAGCAGTGACAACATAGTGTTGACGGCCCGATGTCTTGATGTTGCATGATTGTCGATTGCCCCGACAAAAAACCCACCCGCTTCTGACTGAGGGGGTCGTAATGATGCTTCTTCAGATTACAGCGTCGAACGCAGGCCTGCTTCCTTTGAAGAAAAGACTCCAGAGAGCACCAGAAGCGCCTCGCTTTTACTACACACAACATGCACTGGGATAATTATCTTCCTGAATGACTTTCACCATAATGAACTGGATGCACATTGTCGGACCGAAAGTCGTCTCGCCAAGCCAAAGATGCCCTCCCTCCCTCCCTCCCTCCCTCTCTCTGGGCTTCTGAAATGACATTTTCAGAGGCACAGTGGAAATAAAAGCACTCTAATCATCGGCAGAGTAAACAGTGTTCTGTTAAGAACAACAAAAAAGACATCCTTAGAGTTTGCATTAAAAGCAAACAGTGGCTGCTGCAATTGCCTGACCTGCGACACCGGGGGGGGGGGGGGGAATCTCAGCCGAGCCCTGCCTCGCTCAGGATAATAGATTCAGACGCACAAATGGTGGAAGCACACATGTGTAATAACTCTATCAAACTCACGTCTCCGTGTTTTCACAAGGTTAGACACACACAGAGACGCCCGCTGGAATTTCACATTTCAGTCCCGGCTCACGCCCTCCATCCATTCCAAAAAAATAATTCTGTGTGGTCAAGGTTAGAACCGCTGTTTGTGTTTGCTGGGTAATCACACTGCGCTTCGGAGGCGGGCCAACCCTTCACTCTGGAGCCTTCCCATTACAAAAACATCCACTTACACGGATTCATGGACATTGACACTGGTTGGGAGTTTGGCAGGAGGGGGGAGGGGGGGGGGACAGCTGAAGAGGGACCCAAACAGAATCCATATTTAATACAGTGTTCCCACTTGGACATGTGCTCCTTCAAGTCCGCATAAAAGAAGCTACTTCTCTCGACCGGGGCGATGTAGCATCAGAGATGAGCCGCTAGCCTTTATAAGTAAATCCCACTGTTCATACCGGACACGAGAGGCTCCCGCCGGACACAAAGGTGTTAGAAGAACACGTCTACCTGCAGACACAAGTGGAAAGAAACATCCATCCAAAGTCAGTCAGTTGAATAAATGCTGCCTGGCTGTTGCTGCTTAATTCAATAAGGAATGCCACATGTCCCACTGCTATAAAATCGCTGTCCCTGAATGCACCACGATTTGAAGACACAGATGTACCTGAGATTGGGGTCATGACAATAAAGCCTAGAGAAGGTGCCTAAAAAACGTCTACGTGTGGCCCTGCGATGAACTGGCGGCCCACGAAGGGTTAAAGGGGGACACACAAGTATGCAGCAACGCCCAGCCCATGGTTCTGGCCCCCGAAATATCTCAGCAATCTCTGCTAATGACTTGTAGACAACAAATTCCTTAGAATCTCAGGTGGCTTCCTCCGACCGGGCTCTGTGCGATGATGAAAAGCCGGAGATAAAATCAACTGACAGTTGCAACTCATTGCGAGGAGCAGGCAGCAGCCTGGCAGCGGCTGAGACCCCGGGAGCCCGGCGCTCCTGCTCTTTTCATATTTTCATCCCTTTCTCCATCGCCCCCTTCCATTCGCCGCTTCCACCCTCCTGTGAGTGTGTTTCTTGCGCGCACGTGTGAATGCACCCGTAGCAAAACTGTGTGTGTTTGCGAGCATCTAGAAGTGAATGTTGTGGGTGAATGGAGGTGCCCTGCCGAGGGGTGTGCAGGGTAAATATTGGGAGGGGTAACTAGATGCCCCCCTGCCAGTGTTCCCTAATTAAAGCCCATTGCTGGCTCCTTTATTTCAGTCCATTAAGCATAAAAAAGCATGACCGCCCCTCTCTCGCCGCCACGCATGACCTCCTCTAATCAATACACTCCCACTGGCAGCCTCGCTGGGTGCTTCAAATGAATAGATAACATGTCTAATTGAATTTTGAAGTTTTAGGTTTAAAGTAAATACTTGTCACATCAAAAGACGATCAGATCCACGATGCGCCTGGAATCGTATCTGAGAAATCAAACTAATGCCTGACTTGCTGGTCCGGTTTTATTTACCTGCTCAGCTGAGCAGCACAAAGGTTCACATTAGCACATCAAGCCCCCCCCCTGGGAGGGACCCTCCTCCTGGCTGGTGGCTGTGGGGGGGGGGTTCAGACAGGGATGGGGGCAGGCTGGCAGATGGTTCAGTGGTATGTCTGATGGACCAGCTGATGCTGACGTAGCCATTTTTCCATTTTTCCATAAGGTCGCCTCCACTTCACCCAGGCCTTTGCACCGTCCTCCCCAACACCAGCCACTCATGTCCTCCCTCACTTCGTCTACGTATCTTCTCCTGGGTCGACCCCTAGCCCTGCACAAATGCAACCATGCATTGCCCTTGTGTCCTTTCTGCGTCAAGCTCCCCCCTGGTTTGGACACCAGCCTGGCAAAAGTGTGCTCAAAAGCGGTGTAGAAACGGTTCAATAATCAGATATTGGCAGCCACCGTCGCAACAATGTCTCCAATTGATTTATTTGCCTCTGCCGGTGCGTCTTCAGTGTCCAGTCGGCACGGCGGCTCCAAGCAGGAGCCGAGGCAAATATTTAGTTAATTATCAATATTTAATAGCATTTGTGCACCGGTTCCTTTCCTAAGGTCCAGCAGATGCTATTAAATTTCATCCCATAGATACACAGTTATGACACGTAATAACTACCTGAATATAAAATAGATTAATAATTTAAACCGAGCCAACAAATTAGGACCATCATTTAAAAAAAGAAGAAAAGACTTGGCTCGAGACCATTTTGCATAAAACCAGCCCGGTTCAGGGTAATGCCAAGGCTCTCCTGATAAAGAATTACAGCATTAATTCAGCCAAGTGAACTTATTGCTCCTACTCCTTCTCGGAGATCCCCGGAGCATTCGAAGTAAAGGAATGAAATGACGGCATTCACAGGCACGGAGACTCTTATTTCCATTCTCCCATCAAACCTCTGAGTGTGTGAGAGAGGGAGCTTTGGTGAAGGGAAGGGAAGGGAAGGATCGGGCCTTTTCTCCTTATACGATCGTTGAAGTCCTTTGTGAGAAGAGGTGGTTTTATTCTGAAGGCTCCATCCCGAGGAGGAGACGGGAGGCGACCCGTCTCCTCTGGAGGTCTGTTGATCCAACTTGAGCTTCCCCTCAAATAGGCTAGTGGTGCTTTCATCGACAACGGGTTGTGTTGGATTACTGGTATACTGTATTCCTAGCCCACTGTTGTTGTTTTTTTTACTACACGCTCATTGCCTTGAGAGAACGTTGTGAGATTTCCAGCGTTAAAGTGCATTTTCAGAACTCTTGTTCGCTTCCCACTGAGTAAACACTCCGGCTTCTTCACGGAGCGCTGCAGTCGTTGCTCGGCAGACTCTTTTAACGGAGCGCGTTGCTGGAGGCGCCGTTGCTCGCTTGTGTGATATTACCGTTTACCTGCTGTTTTGAATTTTATTTGAATTGGGAGAAAAAGATCAGAAAAAGGTGCTCGCTAGAAGACTTTTTTTTTTTTTTTACCTTGGTGCCCCTCTTCCCCCCTCTCTCTTTTCATGTTCTAATTTCAAATGTGACGGATGACTTGACGTGGTGTCGCATTCTTGCACGCTTCCATGCATCTCGTGGGATTCGACCTGCGTGGAACGAGGCAGGATTCAAACCCCTGAAGAGATTCCAGAGGGACTTCCAGAAGATGTGCATGCAGAGGGTTGAAGACATCAGCCGTCGCTCATACTTTATCAGCAAAGACCTTGTCAAATCACTTGACTTACCTGAAATGACTGATATGAAGCATTGTTGTTCATTTTGGGTATTTAATCTATCCGTACGTGATATTTGTGCAGGTCAGAGGGTAGTTGAAGGTGGTGGCAGATGTCTGATCTATTTGTCTAATCTGTAAATGATTTAATGAAATCAAATTGCTGTTTAATAATTCAAATCACTGAGTCTGCATATTTCCTGTTCAAATACAAGCGAAAGATGCGAGGTGAGGCGATGCCGGGCGCTGCCGCACCTCAGATTGCGCAATCCCACACAGTGTATTGAGGGTGTGCTATTTGGCGCGGGCGAGTCGCTGTCTCTCTGTACGTCACCAATGTGATGTTTGTAGACACTTTTATGATGTGTTTGCACTGACAACAAACGTGAGTACATGCCAAATATTTTGAGTACTTTTAAACAAATAACGACAATTAAATTGGGCGGGCTGATATTAATATTCTCTTCAAGGCTGCCCAAATATCGAGTCTTGAACCAAATCAGTGGTCCCTTAACGGTAAATATAAGGACATCAAATAAAAAGACCTTGCCAAGGACACAGGTAAAAAGCTGTTTTGAATTTAAATATTAAAATGAACTGTGTGTAAGACCTTAATGAGACAGAAAAAAAATTACACAAGGTCGTCTTTCCTAAGAACAGAAATTCCATCCCTGTGGGGCAGGAAAGACAGAACTTTTTGTTTTAGCAAACTGCCCATCAAATAAGCATTATTTCCATCGGAATTCATCTGGCGTTCTGAGACTCCTGAAGGCATGTGGCCCCGCTCAAATTAGCAGCTCTGATAAATCACCATTAATTAGCTAATATAAGCCAGCAGGTGGTTCAGACCCCAAAGACATGGTTGTCTGAATTATGTATATTACAGCAGCGCACAGACACAAAAAAAAAAACAGGTGGGGGGGGAGCGCCGCATGAGATCCATGGAGGGCCCTCCTGCTCCAATCAAATCTACTGCAATTCCACAATCCCACCCACAGGAATACACATGGATCTGACCCCCACTCAAATCCCGTAACATGCAGGGCTCCAGCGTCTGGGGGGGGGGGGGGGGGGGTAATAATTAAATGCCGATTATGCATGCAGAAAACAAAGTTTGTCCAAGCCCACCCCTGAATAAAGGGATTGTAAAGATATCACACTTTCATTGTAGAAACATTAGAGAAACTCTCATCGATTGTGACACGATGACCTCGCTGCATCAGCCTGACAAGGGCGCCATGCATGCTTCATCATCTTAATCACCGCCCCCGTTTCCCCCCACGCTGCTCGACTCTCAGCCGAACAGCAGATGCTAGTCTTAACTTCTGCCTGCTTTAACTGGTTACCCGTGGTTACCATCCTCTCAGTGCTGGGTCCGTATCGACGAGGATGCCACACGTTCGTCAGACGGGTCTGATGGAGCAGAACGCTCCCTGAGGATGGGTTGGTTTGGCCTCCAACCCGCCCGTTGCAGGAATGATCCGTTAATCAGTCCACAAATGTTGGTCTCTTTTCTAATCCTTCATCAAGTATTGTCATCTTTTATTTAGATATATGTGGGGTTCATCCTGGAAAAATATGCCAGTCAAATCAAATCAATTTCAAATATATATTTTTTTGCAGTCTTACAATGCTCAACAAAGGTAATTAGCATTTCCTATATTTGCTTGCAAGCTGTCGTCTCCTTTCCAGCTTCATCCTGGATTCCTGCAACAATCTGTGGAATATTTTGGCAACAATGGCAAAAAATCAGTTTGCCTGCCTATATCAGCAAAACCTGTGGCTTTTATTTTGACTTGTGGCTTCATTAAAACAAGAGTCACACTAGCTTACCTTTTATGAAGTGAGTCTAAATCCAGGTCTCACTTCATAAAATGGAACCCGATCAAGGGTTAAATCAACATGTAGACAGTGGCCTGACAGCTGACTCGGATAATCCTTCTGTATTTCCACATGGGACGAGGTCTCAGTGCGGTTTGACAACTGTTGTCTTTGTGCAGAAGCATCTATAACATGTTGTAGTAATCTCTTGCACTCTAGCCCACAAGGAAGTTTTCCTTTTAGCACTCAGAAATCTAGTTTGCTTCTTTCCTCCTTGGGTAAATGAGCTCTTTTCTCTGGGTTAGATGTCCCGAGGCAACCGCTTGGCAGCAGGTGAAAGAAATGCCAAAAAGGCAGCCACACAAGTGGGACATGGGAGCAGATGGGACACTGATTGCAGCGTTGTTTACAGCTGCTGAGGTCCTTCCACGCGCCAGATAGAGGTCAGAAACTATGTCTGCCTACCACATTGCAGCACAGTTACCAAGATGCAAGCGTTCCCCACGCAGCGCTCGGCATCAGAACGGTGGCATTTTACAGAAACGCCGCTGATGAAATATGTCTTCAATAACGGGACGTTTTAGAGATGACGCCTTTCTTTCAGTCGGTGTCATTTTATTATTTTCCCTGCTGAAGTTTCAATTGGAGGGGCAAAAAAAAAGAAAAAAGAAGAGTATAAAAAGGACGGCAGAGAGAGAGTAGAAAGAAAGTAAATGGAAGGAAAGCCATCCAACATAAAGGTCTTTGACAATCGTTAACATTTCTTTATGCTCGCATTGAATCACCCTGTATGGTTTTACCGGGGACGGTGACCATTCAGGATGGCTCCATCAGGGCTCTCGCTCCAGTCGGCATCAAGCAATAATAGCCCAGAGCAGCGGGTGAAATATATCCAGAGTAATCAACCTTTTGCAAAAAAGGCTCACATTTCAGCTGCAGAGTGTCATCCAATATAGTCGGTGGCGTCGACTTGCTTTGCTGGGATATTATTTCCCAAGAAGTATTTTGCACGGAAAAGATCATGTAACTTTTGTCGAAGGTGATAAAAATGCTTTGAAGCTCTCATTTCTATGACGTACTGGCTGCGATGCGGTCTCGGCGGTGGGAAAGACACATTTGAAGCTCTTCTAAGCAGATAGAGATTATAATATATTGCAGTACGTTCTCATTTTCGCCATTATATGTGATTTCAATAAGGCAAAGAAAACTTACCCCGTATTGTGTTGAAGGCATTTTGGTTGCAGTCCCATCCAGCAGCTTCTGTAAGGGTTTCACTTAAATTTGTTCTCGCTTTTGTTAAAGCCCTTTTTGGTTTTTTCTTTATGTAGTAGACATAAAAAAAAGAATGCTCTCAAACTATTGCACGTATTATAATGATGAAGAATCCATCAGGGCAGTGATTACATAGTGAAGCTTGTATTATCCTTATTATTATTATTATTTAATATTATTATCATTAGACTGCAGCGAGAACCAAGTTGGTGCACAATGAGATAAAAAAAAAAAAAAAGTTAAGCAATTATACAGATCCAGCATTAGCAGTCTGATGCTACATCCGGTTCCGGGTTCCGGGTTGCAGTGCAGTGATTTGTGTTCCCACCTTTTCGGAGATGAGCAGATATGAAAGATCATCAGGAAGTCCTGGGAAACTTTTTTTTAAATTCTTTTTTTCGTGACCAGTAAAACTTCTTTATAAATTTTCTTTGAATACATTAAATTATCTTCAAACGGGATGCTCGATGCTGCCTCACCGTTTCCAGCTGAGATGGGATGTAAGACTTATATCATGGAACCTTTTTTAATGAGTCTATAAACTCCTAAATCAAATTATTACGACATTTGATTTTTCTTAAATTATTGACAAGAAATTTAAAATACAAGAAATGTAAAAATCGAATGAATTACACATGACTTGATTTGCGGCATTCTGGCTTCATATCTGGTATTCCCTCACATGACCTGATCCTTGTGCCCGGGACTCGTAGGAATTCCCCTTGAAGCCCGATGTAAGGAATGATTTACTTTATCACGAGAAGTTGTCTAATTTATTAATGTCTCATGTTGTTAAATAAGATGCCATCCTAGTAGCTAATGTATTTTTAATAATGCTAATATTTTAATTAGGCCAACCCCCTCTTTGTGCATGTACTCTCAAGTGTATAGTGTTTAGTGTTGATTTTTGCCGCCACACGCTAACACACCTCCTCAAATCCAATCCTAAAAGATTAATCTCATTTTCCACTTTTTTCTTCTTTTTTTTACATTTACAATTTGTATTCAGGTGGGTGAAAAAATTAATTCCCGATGCAGATATGTGGGGGTAGAAAAAAAAAACATTCTCCAGTATTTGCTGGACAGATGAGTGAAGAATGGATTATCTGCAGGTGTCGTTAAAAAGAACAGGTTAGCGCTTTAGTTCACACCATTTAATGACAGCATGCTGTTATGATAAGGTAGGTAGGGTGTTGCGTATATTATGTAATGCTTTAGATGGCTTTAATCTGACCATACGCCGGTATCTGAGCTTTCAGCGTGTGTGTGGGTGTGTGTCTGCGTGTGTTTGTGTGTGTGTCCTTATTGGTGCTTTGAGATGCATAGCCATTGAGACCATAATTTAGTCCATTATGTCCTCTGGTTTGCAGTCGTAGCCCCAGGCCTCTGGCACTGAGCGTTGTGTCATTTGCTACCAACTGGGTTTTTTGATGAGAGTGTGTGACCTAGACGCTTCATCCCTCACCACTGTCTCATTCCCTTTATTTACATCTGTCTTTAGCATTCTAATTACTCTCTTTATTGCTTTAGCCTGGAGGAATCTGTTATACTGGAGGGAGAAAAAAAAAAAAGACTAAGGACACTGGAGTTTTAACCAATAATGAAGCAGCATAACTCCCATTACCCAAAGGAAAAGATTGGCTCTGTGAGGGTCCGGCATTATGGGCTTGGAGTTTATTTACCTCATCTGATGGGCAGACTTTCAAAATAGCTTTTTTTTTTTCAATTCCAAATCTTACACATTGAAATGAAAATTGGTTTTCCTGATTGGAATCCGTTTTATAGGCGTTCCCGGTGGTTTGATTGCGTCCAAATGTTTTCTGGAGTTCATTAAATGGTCAGTTTAAGCATTTTATCTGATCAGGATGCAAATACACTACAAATGCATCCCCTTCTCTCTGTTCTGGACAATGGCAATGTGGGGAAAAAATGTTAAATGTTCTGTCCCTGCCCACAGAATTTTGTGAAATGGCATCAAGAGCAGGAACAGCAGTCTTTAATGAGCTCCCAACTTTAAAGACTTGAAGGATATTAACAAGCTGCTTGACAAATGGTGCTTAGAAGCACATTAAAGACGCAGCTAATGGTGCGCATAATGACGGCTAATTTTCGATCAGATATAAATTAAAGCCCCCAACAGTTATTTGCCTTAAGGACTTTATGTAAATGATTCTGTTCTGTATAAACTGTGAGTGAGTGACTGAGGGAGAAATGGGGAGAACAAGAGAGAGCGAGAGAGAGAAGCAGCACTCCTTGTGGGTATGATTAATAGATCTGCAACAGAGCACGGCTGTCAAAGCCCAATGAACACACATCCGCCAGACGGCTCTACCACCTTCTCATTAAGGCCTGAGCTCTAGCAGGTCTACAACTTACTCAGTCGGAACGCCAAAACCAGCCTCTGAGAGCCGGCGAGTCCAACGCCAGGTGAGGAGGGAACACCAGCAGGGCATCCGACTCTTCATAAACCTGTACAACCCTCCAATCTTGTTAAATACTTCATGGCTGAAGGCATTTTCCTGCCATCCATTTATGCATTTTGTCATAATATATAACTGGGGTACACGCATTTAGCTATAATAGCTTATATATTCATTCACATTACGGGGGTTCTTTAGATTGAGATCTGCCATTGTGATGCCAAAGGCCCCGGCCCCTAGTCATTCACAGTGAAACACAACTAACCATTGATCACCACTGATTCGATCCACCTCAGACGGAGTGTTGCATTCAGATTAGAACACCGATGATTAATTAATTAATGCCAAATTTAAATTGTTGGATTGCTGCTGCGGTTTGACGGTTTTTAATAGATTTACCTGATAAGATGGGGCAGAGAGGGCAAAAAGTTGCAAAAATCAATTTTATAAAGGTGTTAGCCACTTTTATGAACTCAACCAACTTTCTTGTGTATTCATCTGAGGAACGTGAACATGTCATCATGACTTTATTCTTTATCTTCCCGGGCATGCATGGGTTTTACCCTTGAAGGTCATTTCTTCCTTTTGCTTTTATGGACTCCATGTAACAGTGCAGCTTCTTCTCCTCAGTCTCCTAACTGTAAGAAAAAATATTGATAAAGGGCGATGGAATTTGTGACTGCGGTCATTTTTAATTTCACACAATAACAGAAGTCATTAATGTGTTAAAATAAATATTAAACTGGAGCACAATGCATTCCAGCCCATGGCTGGGATGTCTCCTCCATTTTGCTGAATTACACCAATAAAACAAAAAGTTGGGCCATGGAGCACACAGAACCCCCCCCCCCCCCCCCCTCCCTTGTGATTAAATAAAAATTGACAAATGCATAAAATTTGATTAATTAGGCAATAAAAAAATTAACAGACGATAATTTAGAATTAAAGGCCTGGCTGAAATGTATTGAAACTTACAGATTCAATAAATAGCAAATGTTTAAAAAGAAAAAACACTTGGAACTTGTCTATGGATTAAAATCCTTATTTGGTGGTGGCCACATGTCAGGGGTGACAGGTCTCCCGGTCCCCGCCCTCTAATCACGCCCTTGAGCTATTCTAGCTACGAGGGCTTTGAACGTTTGCAATGGTATTAAATTAAAACGGAGCTTTTCCTGATTCGTGCTGAAATTATCAAAATTTCCTTAAATAATAAATTACTGCTTATATCTTAAAGTTTTAATTGGGCAAAGGTCCCGTACAAATAATCACCTGTAGACCCTGTTCTTTTATTTATCGATTGAAAAAATGCGATACTTTATAGCAGAACTGAACATGAATATAAAAAAAAAAAATCTCATCTATTTTTAATGAGCAACAAATTCTTTTCTGCGCATGGCTGGACAGTCTGCAGCGGTTTCACCGCAAATAACATAAAGCTGTGCAGACATTTTCGCAAAACGAAATTCAGATCAATATATTTTCTTACTTTTAAGAAATTAGTCGTACGTCCAGTTTAACCTATAGCCTTTTTAATTCTTATTAAGAATTTTTTTTTAAATGTGTGCGCTCGCATCGGTATCCAAGGAAACATCAAACTTTTTGAAATTCAGACTCAATCTTTAGTCATAGAAGAGAGAGAGAGAGAGAGAGTGAGAGAGAGAGCCGCATGCGTCACTGACAGGATCTGTGCGTCTCTCCTTCCTATTCATCCCGTCCTGCATCAAACGTATCACCGAAATCCTTCTCGCTGCTCCATCGATTATAGATTCAGGAAAACGCTTAACAAACTGATGACTATTGATGGATGATTAATATTGCATCAACAACAACTGACATGGCGACACTATCAAATGGCGATGGCCGCTTGACATCCAGCCTATATCTGACGGTGCTGCACAATATTCAGGAGCCAGCAGCTGCACACATAAAGGGGCTGCGCGGCGCGTTCACGTTTTAGTAGCGTCTGATTCGAGAGCAGACACTTTGGCGTATAAATGTACAGTTAAAATATTCCACTCCACGGTCCCTAGGCGGAGCTCCGACGGTCCCTGGCCTCATTAAAATTTCATCCGGCATCCCTGTGAAAGGGGGGGGGGGGGGGGTGTTCAGGGGAAAAGAGAGAAAATAAAACAGAGGGCGTAATTATAACAAAAGGAAACGGCGCTGCCCCTTTCGTTTTGTTGAAAGCTCCCACAGTGGAGTTCCGTGTGCGATGTGGACGCACGAGCATGCGTGACGTGAGCGCGCGTGTCTGTGGCTTCAAGGTAAACTGTTCGGATCGTATTAAATATATAAATGCATGTGTGCGTGTGTGTGTGTTTCAGTGTTGGGGTCACATTGATTCGTTATCAAAGAATCCAGATCAATTTTCGTCCAATACGTGAAAGTGAAAGCAGGCAGCAGCGGTCTGAGATGCTGTCTGCCTGCCTGCCTACCTGCCTGCCTGTCTGCCTGCCTGCCTGCCTGCCTGTGCAGAGATCCAGCCTGCCAAGCAGCATAAAGTGAATTTGAATTCCCGATGAGACCCTCCCGCAGCAGCAGCCCTCCCTGACCAGCGGTAATTAACAGGGAGAGCTAATGACTGCTTAAGTCGCTCATCGTAATTATCTGCTTTTCATAATTCGATGTGTAATTTAATAATTCGCTCTTATTAACGTATTAAGTGGAATGGCTCATTTAGGGGAAATTAGAAGCACTCAGCAGGAGCATCTTTTAATTGATGAACCATCATCGCTGTCTCATTAATAAGGGTCGTTTTGATCCTCTTCATTTGTCACCATGTGAGCCGGATCAGCGTTCCATATAAGGGCGGTGGGCCCTTTTATTAAAAGGGTTCAATAGTTAAGACACGCACTTGTGTCAAGTATTTTATTTATAAATGATAATAAAGGTTTTATTTGGTTTAGTCAGGTGCCATTTTAAGAAAATCGCACTGTAATAACTCTATACGGTTACGCCTCTCTTCCTCCTGTTGCGGTGCGTAATTCTGACCAATTTAAAACCATAAAATATATATAAAATAGATAAAGAATAATCCCATGCGCTGGCGCTAAGCGACCAGCGTTCAGGGAGGCCATGCTTTCAGGTCTCTGTCCATGGTGCTGAAACGTTTGCGCAGCAGCCCTGCGACCCGCAGAGAGCAGCTCTGCTGTGGACACGACATTCAGAACGATCCCCTCCTCCTCTTCCTCCTCCTCCTCGCATCTAACCATAAAGTCGAACCCAAGCTTTCGGCATCAAAGCCTGACTTGCCCGCTTTCACCAAACGAACCGTGTTTGAATAGAGACGCGGGCAACGTTGGCAAGGAGGGCTGCTTTTCTGGCGGGGTTGACATCTGGCATGTCTTTCGCTCCAGGGACCCCCTCCAGCTCTCCACAGACACCCCCCCCCCCCCGGATTAGACTCTAATAGAATATTAGCATTTTGCTCTCAGGTAAGGCAACAGTGGAGCAGCATAAGCTTGGCAGCAAGTCAGAGGAGAAGCCACGTGTCTCTTTATAGCATTAGGGGACCTGCTTTATGATCAGTGGATGACGCTATTAATGCAAAAAATCTATTTTAAATTCGCACTTTCGCCTCTTGCATCACGCGCACATGCAGTCGCGGGAGGCATGTGGTGGTGTTTTGCAAAGAAAGATTGCAATCGGCTCTCTGTATAGCCAATCAGGCTAAAAGAATCGCCAAATGTCTTTTAAAAGCTGCGCAGCCCACAGCTAAGCCGTTTCCGTCCTCCTCATTAATAAATAAATAGATGCATAAATAAAGGCATATTAATATGTCTGGATGAGCCACATTACACAGTGCAGTCATGGAAAACGTCTGATTAAATGTTAAAGTTTGTTTGTCTTTAATGGGAACACATATTGCAGTTCAATAACTGAATAAATTAAAAGCACATGGATGTAATAAATTAATAGAATTATTTAACCAGGAACCAAAAAGCAACATACATTATTACAGAAATCAGTTATACCTCAGCTAAAACAGCAATACAGCAAAAACCTGTACGGATATATTTATGTGCTTTGACTGTTCCAATGAAATATTTACATGATACACGTATACTTCCATGAAGCGGTTTCTTTTCGCAAGAAAAAACATTACTGAAACAAGGTGATTAATTTTTTTTAAACAAGCAACGACTTCATAATGATGCGCGTATATTTATACAAATAAATAACAGAAAACATACATAAAATAATTTAAAAAAGAGAGAAATATTATCTCATATATATCTCGATTGTACCATCTCAAATGTTAGAAATTAAACGCTGTTATTTAAAGTTGCTGGCCGTGTATTCCACAGCACGTCGAACGGAACGACGCGCGCAACTTGCTGTCAGAATTTGATTTTCCTTAGCAAAACGAGGAGGCGGGGGGTGAGATCCCAATAAATATATAATGAAGTAAACATGACCTCACTTAATAAATAGTTCATAAAGGACCGACCCACGCTGGATTGTGAATTTATTGCAGCCGGCATGAAATCCTATTGTTTTTTAAATTGCGAAATTCTGTGAAATCCGAATATTTCAGGGTGCCCAAATACCGAGGCCTAATAATAACCCAGATCCCTGACTTCCATCACACAAGGCAAGAAAATAATGTGGAGTTAATTACACATTTAGACACAAAATGAAGCGTGTGAGGAGCAAATTATTAATTTACACATGGGTTATTGGGCCGTAATCTAATGAAGAGCAAGCAGCGTGTTGTCCTCTTCATCCTCACGGACCCTGAATAAACGTCAGATTCTATCATCATGGAATTCGCAGGGAAAAATGTAGCTTATTCCATGAACCAAAAATGTGAACACCAAACCGAGAGCTTTGAGCTGAACTAACCCCGCTCATGTGTGGAAATAGCGCTGTGTGTGTGTGTGTGTGTGTGTGTGTGTGTGCGTGTGTGTGTGCGTGGTGTGGGGGGGAATTGTCGTCCTCATTTTAAATTAATCATGAAGTAAAAAAAATTAAAGCATCGAGTCACATCAGCGTCGACATTAAAAAGGTGAAACAGTGTTCTTACTTGCTCTTTCTTGCCTCCACATTTTCCATCTCAGCGACTTAAAAACACGTGACTGGGGGGGGGGGGGGGGGTCGTTTTGTTTCAGTCACTGGGCAATTTTTGGGATTTTTTTTTTTTTTTTTTTCGAAGTTCAAAAGCACAAAGTCATCGATGATTGGAAAAAGAAATGGTGGAATAGGAAATATGATACAAATCGTCTTTAAGCTGCTCCAAGTCTTTGGCGGCTCAAAGCGACGCTTTTCTTCTTTAGACACATGCAGAGTATTTCATTCGTTTCTGTTTCTGTCGCTGGTTGCAAAACCACACCCGAACCACGTTCTTTTTCAGGTCCAGCTTCTCTGCGATCGCGGCGATTTTCTCCGAGGAAGGACGCGGCTGGATGGCGAAATAGGCCTCCAGCGACCGCTTCTCCGGAGCCGCGATCGACGTGCGCTTCCTCTTTTTCTCCGCGCCGTTGAACAGCTCCGGCTTATTAAGTTTCTCCCTGTGTGATTTCTCGGCTTCTTCGAGCCACGCTTGTAGGATGGGCTTCAACGCGATCATGTTGTTGTGAGAGAGCGTCAGGGACTCGAACCGGCAGATGGTGCTTTGGCTGAGGGAGCCGACCCCAGGTATCTTCAGGCTGGCTAACGCTGACCCTACATCCGCCTGGGTGACCCCGAGTTTGATCCGTCTCTGCTTAAACCTCTCCGCGAAGGCTTCCAAGTCCCTTGGATCGGCGTCCACGTCGCTCATGCCCATGTGCTGCGGTAGCCCGTGGGCGTGGTGCGCCATGTTGATGGCCGCCTGGTGCATGTGGTTCATGCCCGCCATGTGGGCAGGGTGCGCGGGCGTGGAAACCACCGAGCCGTCCGGCCCCGCCATGGCACCCAGCGCCAGCCCGGGGGTGATGTGGTCCAGCAGGTCTCCCTCCAGCGCCTGGTGAGGCTGGTGGTGGTGGTGATGGTGGTGGTGGTGGTGGTGGCCATGGCCAGCCAGCGCGGACGGGTGGGAGATGGGCACCGAGGAGGAGGAGGACGAGGTGCAGGGGAGGGTGTTCATGGTGTGGTAGGTGGCGTCCGGCTTGTAGGGGCTGTGGTGCGGGGGGTGGTGGTGGCTTTTGGTCTGCGAGACGATGTCCACCGCCGCCAGAGCTTCAGCGCGGGCCAGCAGACTCTCATCCAAGCCTCCGAATATATTGCTCTGCAATTGCAAATAGAATTCACACATAGCTGTCAGCAGGGAGTTCTCCCTCCACGCCTCGGCTTAAGACATTTCCAGAATGAGGAGAAGGAGGGGGGGGGGGGGGGGGGTCCTGAAAAGGAGCACGCAAAACAAGACGCAACATCCCAGGTCATAAAAATTAATACGAAAGGCAAAGCCGACTGAATACATAAGTCGAGCAGAGGAGGGGAAGAAGATGGAGGTGTTGGGTTGATTAGCTGCGCCGACATGAAAAAAACATCAAGCACAAGGAAGAAGGAGGAAAAAGTGGGCTGTCAAAACGCGCCTTTAAGCAGTGATTGTGCGTAATACGTACCGGTGGGGTCGGGAGGCAGGCTCTGCGCATCGCCTCGGAGCCGCCGCCGCCGCTGCTGCTGATGATGGAGCTGCTGTGTCGGGAGGACGAGCAGGAGGACGAGGGCACGCTGGAGGTCAGGGTGGAGGACGAGGAGGAATGCAGCGAGTACTTGTGTTCGGGCAGGCTGGAGTGCGCCATGGCGAAATGCTGCTTGTTGAGGGACATCATCATCATATTTGCTGGAGTCCGAGCCGCGACAAGTTCCTTTTAATAAGTTAAGACTCCGCCTCCTCGTTGCGAGTTGAAGTCCAGTTGGCTTCGCGCAGGAACCTCGAGTCACTGTGGAGTAAATATTCAACCGGAGACCTTCATCCGCCGGAGTGCTCGGAGAGGCGGCGTCACAGGCAGCAGCGCGCCATGCGTCTCGGGCGCGGACACCTTTTCCCTTTGTGGACTCGTGACGCGGATGTTTCTTCCTTCAACTCTCTCCACCTCCAACCAGATAAATAGATTATTATTTTTTTGCCGTGGATTTTATTTTATTTTTTTGGCAAAACTCCGGCGCCAGGAAAAAAAAAGAAGTTTCTTTCCAAAAGACTTCAAGGTTAAAAATTTGCTGCTGCTTTCGTTGACCTGTTTGGTTTTCCCGTCTTGAAATGACCGTAAGTGAGGAGTAATGGCGGTGGCGGTCTCGGTACCGGACCCTCTTCAACCACGCGGAATGCTGCGGGGAACCGAACTGCGTCTGCTCTGAGGCGAAGGGCAGACCGAGTCTCGCTGCCTCTCTCTCTCTCTCTCACTCTCACTCTCTCTCTCTCTCACACACACACACGCCTTCTCTCCTTACACTTCTCTTACCAGTCTCTCCCTCCTCTCTCTCTCTCTCTCTCTCTCTCTCTCTCTCTCTCTCTCTCTCTCTCTCTCTCTCTCACACACACACACACACACCTGAGAAACCTTTTCATGATTTATTATTCTTCATTAGCTCCGCCGCCGCCGCTGGGGAATCTGGACTCTGCGCATGTGCAGTTTGCGACAAGGCATTCATTTCAAATGACTCTATTTCTCTCCAGAGTTTTAGGATTCCGAGTAATGACGCTGAAAATATTTTATTGTTAGTTCAAATAGTTTTTTTTCTTTCTTTGCATGTGAACAGCTTCACTTTCCCCGCCGGAAAAATAACCTGCATCAAAAATTATTATGTCAAATATCTATTGTTACTATTCCATTGGTAACTAAATTAAAAGCACAAGTTGTAGAAATTAAAAACGTGTATGCTCCCAGAGGTTTGGCACTTGTTCAGATTGTTATATTAAGGCATACCGGTAGGAAATGGGCGCATTACTTCTTTCTTTTTTTGTATGGTAATTTTGGAAAGCAATTGGAAAATAATAGAAATAAATAAGTAAGTATATTGCTGGATAATTGTTCATGTATTGCTTTATTTTATGCATGGTGTTTTGCATGCATGCAGTGATGCGATGGTTGCTGAACGTAAAAAGAAAATCTATTAGAAAGTGGCGCAAAAAAACCCACCAAGGTTGTCTCAATGATTCCGCGTGGTCGAGTCTTCGTGAGATAATTGTTGTGAAGCCTCTCTTGGATTTCGTTTTCTCTTTTTGTGAGGCTCGATTTGTTAACTTTTTTTTCTTCCAAAAACCAAAA
>NW_027181038.1:0-18683 GCF_040956055.1 Brachionichthys hirsutus
ATTATAGTAAACCTTTTTTTTTTTTTTACTTAAACTGGTGAAAGGGTTAGTTTGATATGTAAATTCTTAACCCTAACTAACCCATGAATTTACAGCAGGCAATACGTAATTAATGAAGTAAATACTGATGATAATAGAATAGTATTTGTGTTATAAAGCCATACTAACTGTAAATGCGTATGAATGAATAATTCAAAGCTTACCCAGAATGCATCGTGAATGAAGACGGACACCGCCGGTTACATTTCGTGATATAAATTATTTATTTACAGTTACAGAAAAATGACCCCATCAAGACAATGTAGTAATAACTATTGTAAATAGAACCCAACATACAGAAGCTGACGTCGTCGTCACAACCGAACAGAGAGCTCTATAATAATGTCAAAGGTCTCCTATAACACAAGGTGCAAGGCATCACGTGTAAACCCCCCCCAGAGCACAAGACACACACCTGCTGTAAAACCCACTACCCCGCGTTGCTCTATGACGATTTGCCTTAACCCCCCCTCATCTAAAAATGACAGACACAGGCTAGCCTGCCTCTACCAAAGCTCACACATCTAACACACACATACACACATTAACTCACACATTCTGGATCCTCAGCCCCCCCCCCCCCCCCCCACGGTTCAGTCTTTCAGAAGTGACCAGGGGCGAGGAGGCGTGTCTCTGAACCTGGGGCGCTCGGTGGCGGCGGCAACCGATGGTCACCGTCTCTGGCCTGGTGCCCGCCGGCTCTGCCGTGCCGCCGTCCTCCCTGGTTTTTCTCAAAGTTCACGCTGGGAGAGTGGCCGACGAATGAGGACAAGCAGAGCCTAATTTTCAGGGTTGGCCTATACGAGGAGGGGAAGGGGGGGGGGGGGGGGGGGACATAGAACGCCACAGTGCTCCGTAAAGCGGAGGGGGGGAACGTCCTGTGTGTGTGTGGGGGGGCTCAGATCAGTCGAGTGGAGGCGCGCATGGTGTTCTCCGAACTGAAGTGGACATTGTTCTGCTTCTGCCGGTTGATCCTGTTGGTCCGAGGGCACTTCCTGTACGGGTCGGAGAACATACACGTAGGGGTTAGCGCCAATTCTCAGGCAGAGTGAGATTCTGCAGCATTAACATCTTATTCTGCTCCTTTCATGAAGAGGTTCTCAAACATCATCAGCAGCTCAGGGACTCTGGGACTGACTAACACACACACACACACACACCCACACACACACACACACACGCAGGTAGGATGTACGATGCGCCCAAATTACCGCTGATGCTGCACCGAATGGCCTGCGCGCCTCATAAAAGGAAAGCTGCCATTAGCCATTTAATGAACGTTCCATCTGGAACTGGAACTCCTGTGATGCGTGCAACATCCTCTATCAGTCAGGAAAGGCAACCAGTCTGTAGCCTGTAAGGTCGAACCCAGGGCTAAGAGATTGCAAAGTGGCGCGCCGGACTTCCCCAACATTCATAAACGAGCACAGCATGAACCGTAGGCGTCGTCTGTCCAACAGAGATAGGACACTGGTACGAACGAGTCACCAGCCACTGACTGCGTGCCCCCCCCCCCCCCAAGCAGAGCAGTGGTTACCATGGAAACAACTCATGAAGATCCTAAATAAACTGGCATGTGATTCCAACTGAATCTTTATTTTCCTGCACCTGTTGGGACCGTTATGGTCTAATGTGACTTTTTTGGTTTTGTTTTTTAAGGCAAAGTATTTTGATATTTACGAATATCACTGAGCTGCAGGACACATTAATGCTACTTTAGCCATATGCAGTGGTGGAATTCTCACTCTCCTTCATTACCCCACCCCCCCTTAAAACCATTTGCTCTCTCCTTTCATCCCTTCCTTCTCCTCCTAAGTTGCTTTGCTCAGAGGAGCAGTTTTGTCTCGGCAAAAGCTCTTTTAAATTTTTTTATTAAATTCATAAATTGCTGAGGCCAGCCGGAGGCAGACACGCTGGAGGGTGTGTATACTGCATGTGTGTGTGTGTGTGTCTCTCTCTCTCTTTCTCTGAGTGTGTGTCTGTGCGAGCGGCCATTGATGCGAGTCTTTTGTGAATACAAAACGCCTCTAAAAACACAACTGCAAGCTCGCCGCTACACATGACAGCGGTCGCACGGACGTCCACGGGGAAGGTTGACATGCGTTCCCTCGTTTTGCAATCAAGGTGACCCCTTTCAGAGCCCCCCCCCCCCCCCCCCCCAGATGTGGATTGCATGTGGATTGCAGATAAACACACATTGGACAATCCTACTGCCGGTATCATTAGCAGGCTGTGTTCGTGCCCCCCCCCGAGTGTGTGTCTGCAGGGGCGTGACTCACCTGGTAATGCAGAGCACCACCACACAGATAATGACCACCTGGAGCGCTCCGATAATAGAGGCGATGAGGACGTAGTGCAGTTTGCCGGAGCCTGGCACCACGTAGAGCACGTTGTACTCCTTGATGTCGCACTGGGGGCCTCTGAAACCCGAGTGACAGCTGAGATCGCGCGCACACACACACACACACACACATACACAGACAAGGAGACAAAGAAAGAAACAAATTCATTTCCTTTGTGTTTCCATTTAAAACGTCGCACCCGTTTGGTTTGCGGTGGAACAATGCGTCTGAGTTGAACATGTTTTCCCTGCTGCACTGGGTGGGGTGAAGGAGGGCGAGAGAGAGAGAGGGCGAGAGAGTGTTCATAAGGAGGAGGTTACATTTGAAAACGCATCATTTCAGAATTACAATTTAGCTTCCGTAGCCCCTAGACTAGAGGCTATGGAGAAGCCGAGCTGTGATTGGACAGGAATCTTTTCGGTGCCAGACGTTTGAGGCATCGTTTGCGCTATTCCATGCTCGTAAAACAAGTCCCTATATACCTTTTTCATTTGTGTCGTTTTTGATTCTCGGACTAAAAGACGTCACCTGACAGGAGCATCAAGCTAAAATAGGTTTTTCACGCCCTCTACGATGCTCTGATGCGATTATGAGCCTCTATCTGCAGGTGACATCACCGGTCTGAGCCTCCCGGAACAAATCATGGCTAATGCTATGGTCAACGTTCGCTTAGGAACAAATACAAGTTGAACGGGATGGGGGGGGGGGGGCTTATGATTACTTAAAAACCTCCTCCATCGTCACCTTTGTTCACATCGATTTATTTTTACAAGAGTTGGTAGAAATGGTAATTTTATCTTTGTGAACACACCATTCATTCAATAAGGTCTCCACTGCACTCAATACAGTTAAATAAAAAAAAGTTAAAAGTCATGTCCATTAGTCATTTCGACACAAAAACATCAGGAAATACATCCTGGTTGAAAGAAAAAAAAAAATACAGACGTTGCCCTTTAAAGGTATTTTAATATTTACCAAAACAAGCTGAGTACACACAGAGACACACACACACACACGCACATTGTTTCTAGATGATTTCACACTGAGCCAGCCTTTGTTAGGATGTGGATTGAGCGAGTCAGACAAAGACACACAGAGAGAGAGAGAGAGAGCGACTGATGGAGGTGATATTTCTCCTCAGAGAGGAGCTAAAACGGTCCCCCTTTAAAATGCCCCTCTCTCTCCATCTTCTCTTCTTTAGCTCTGTCTCTGGGGAGGTTGTTACCCACCAACACCTGCATCCTATCCTTGTTTAGTCCCATCATACACACACAAAAACACACAGACACACATACACACACATACACACACAATCTCTTTCACGTTTTCTACCCCACCGACCTGACAACGTGTAAAATGAACATCGCAACCTTGGCTTTGTGGGGAATTTTGCTCCTTGCACACATTATGTCCTGTTGCTGCCACCAGCAGGGGGCAGCAGAGGCATGCTGCACGCCCTCATTTGGGCTCTGCACTGGATGCAAGAGCAGAGTCTGACTGGGTGAACTGGGACGAGCAAGGCTAGCGAGACAGGAGAGACAGGGAGGGAGGTATGTATTTATAGTATTACGTTGCTAAGGCGTTAGCGAGCCTGTCGACATTCTTCCAAAGTCTTGTTCCTCTGTTCCTGACAAACTCCTAAATCAATACTCGGGCTCTGTTTTGGTCTCCACCAGTCCTTGAGGGGGAAACGTGTGCCTGTTCCGCTGCTAAGCAATCCACCAGGTACACGAGCTATGGGCTAAAATCCTCCATCTGCTGTTTGAGGCTGTGTCGGCAGCAAACACGGGACTTATTCGAGCTGTTGGCCAGAAAGATTTAAACAGTTTCGGGTGTAAAAAATCTAAATATCAAGATCAAATATGTTCAGAAGTAACCGATACTGAAAGAGGTGGGACGGCTACTGACTATAGTCGATAGACTATCGTCAGAAAGGCAGCGATTGCTGATTTTTCTGACACTTTCTTTCCTTAGGGGACGTCGACAAGACAGATTTGCAACAAACGTTTAAACTTTTGCTGAACTTCGCACATTTGTTTACATGAAAATGGCTTCATGGGGGCCTGAAAATGTTTTTCCAGAGTGGGATCTTTTGAAAACACCACAGTACCTTTTCAGCAATAAAAAAAAAAAACCCTGCAACATAAAAGGGTCCTTAGATTGCTAAGGCCATTTGCTTGCCTTCCACGTTTTCTGATTGTCTTCTTGTGCGCCAGCTCTAAACAAACGAGGCTGATTCCTATCACCGACAGGCTCTGCTGCCAATTGAACACGCTAAATCACCCAAAAGGCTGCAGATAAGGGCCAACTGGTGCCGACGGCGCAGCTCAAACTGGAACCACAGATTTGATTTGTTTAGCAGTTTAAGGGAAGTCGCCGATGACACATTCGAGGTGTCAGTCTGCAAAGCGGTGAAGGCATCACGACGGTGCGTTCACAGCCAAGTGTTATCATCGGCAGACAAGTGACAGTGTGTGTGTGTCTGTGTGTGTGTGTGTTTGTTTGCTTTTTTAAAGATGAAATCAGCAGCAAATCAAACGGAAAAGTGTGAAACAAAGATGCTGATGTTTGGGGGGGATGGAAAAAATGAACCTTTAACAGGATGCCATCGGAGACCGGATTGAATCGGTGCAGCATATTTGACTGGTCAACAGCCCGGGCCTGCTGCGACAGCGGGAGGGATCTCAAACGCTTCCGCCTCACGGCACACCGGCTTGCATCCATCAGACTACAAAAGCTAGATAAAAAAAAGGAAAGAAATTCGCTCCAGCACAGGCCGGGAAATCGCTAACCTTTACACCTTATTGACCATCTCAGTGAAAACGGCGTTCTTTTTAGGAAACAATAGTGCAGGAGATGGAGCTGGACCGAGCCCTCTCGCTTTAGGTGAGGCCTTTTTTAGAGCCACATTTCAGTCCAAAAAAATAAATAAAACGCACTTTAGAGACACTTTAGTCAGCAAAAGCCAATTGATTGATTCCTACTTTATGGATCGTCACTTTGGAGTTCATAATTAGAAATACAGTATAATAGGCTGGCTATTAAAACTCATTGTGGTTGGTTGATTGGGTATCGATGCTGCATGACCCCCCCCCGCCTCTCCCTTCCTTCATTCCTCATCACCAAAAATAGGATCATTTTCCGTTTGCTCTATTCTTGCAGCTCCCTTGTCCTCCCAAATAGCGACACTGTATTGTGTGTGTGGGTGTGTGTGGGTTTGTGTGTGTGTGTGTGTGTGTATACCTGCAGGAGGGCTGGGCCAAGGTGCTGGGGAACTGACACTCTCCGTGCACGCAGTAGTTTTTGTAGTGATCCGGACAAGGGATGTACAGGCCGCGGGCCAACGGATCCTCTTTTTCCACTACTGTATAAACACAGACACACACACTACATGAATAATGAATGTGCATGAGCTGGAGGCCAGCCGTGCACATACGTTACTGCACCATAGAAAAAAAAAAAAGAAGACAAAGATTTCAGTGAGAGAGGAAGAGACGGATTAGAGAGGAAAAAAACATGCAGGGAGCGAGTGAAAAGCCTTGGAGGGACAGGCACAAGTGAAATGAATAGAAGTTTTGAGTGGCAGCACGTATTATTGGGCGATCCACCGCCGCACATGCACTCACCTGTGAGGTCGGTCCGTGCAAAGTGCCCATCGCCGCCTTTGTTCCCAGTTATGATGTCGCCTAGAGAGGCAGAAAAACACATTAAACCTGATCTCAGGTCGCCACAACCTCTCCCATAGTTCCAAGTCGCACCATTATGGGGGGGGGGGGGGGGGGGTTGAAAGCAGATGATCGCCGTGTGTTGAGTGCCACGTCTGAAGTGTCTGATGCAGTTTTATATTTTTTTGCTCAACTCAGTTCAAGGATTAAACCACATTACGAAATAACTTTATCCCTGGAACCGTTCCAAACACATACCATAGTCAAATAAATGATAAAAAAAAGTAAGGGGGGGGGGGGGGGATTATTATTCAGCAAAATTATCAATATACCGTACATAGCAGCAAAAGGCGCTGTGGGGTTTTGGGGATTATCTCTGCTCCAAAATATGATTGAGTGAAAATATTAGTAATCATGAAATGTGGCTGGAGGGAGAAATATAAATGCTGTCTGCATTTAGCTTTGCAAGCTGCCTCATTTGCCCCCGTAGCCTCACTTCAATTCAAACACCTGCCAGACAGACAGACCGCCCCCCCCCCCCTCCCCTCATCCCCCAGTGTGTGTGGGTGGAGGTGCTGCTTCATCTTCTGGAGTGAGGGAGGTGTGTGCTTGCGAGTCTGACCTTGGCAGTGGCCCAAGTACTTGACCTCAATCCGCTCCTGCTTCTGACAGGACGCCTCCTTCACCTGGCAGGGGTTGTCATAGGAACGGCCGTCCGAAGCGCACACCGGGTTGAAGCTGATGTGGGAACAGTCGATGTTACAAACACACCTGCGGACAAAAAGGAATCGTGTTGAAGTTGCGCACTTCTCTCGTGTGTAAAATAAACGATGTCCGAAGTGTTCAAGAGAGCGAGAGCCTGTTTATCCCAAAGCGAGACGCAAAGAATGAAGGACAAAGCGGCACGGATTGTACTCAGTCAGGGTGTTGGGCAATTCATAATAGCCCCGCACAAAGCGGGTATTGGCACATTCGGACTGACACAATAGCAAATGGGTTCAACGCTGTGAAAAAAAAAAGACCGGCTGTGCAGGAGGCTTGATTTACAAATGATGCACAATTACAATGACAGGAAGCTATTAATAATGAAATGTGTGGAAAATGGAGGGAAAATGTTCCCTCTGGTTACTAGGCCTCAGATTTAGTTTAGATGACTCTGAAAAAGAAAAAGCCTACCAGTACATGGAATATAATGAATTAACTACCGGTAATACTATTATTATAATCAAGCCTAGTGCTAAAGAAAAAAAAAAGGTAGGTGCAGGTTGTAAAAAGCAGGAACCCGTGATTCTGTTGGCAAGCTGTGTAAAGAATATAGATAAAACAGGATGCAATTAGCTACTAATCCTTTTTGACATTGAGTTCATTTGAAAACGCGATGAAATGAATGAACCTGATACCAGAAAAAAAAAACATTTCAGGTGCACATTTCAGAAAAGCGCTATATAAAATCAATGCATTATTATATTATTATAAATTGTGCAGGGCTAAAACACAGTTCATCTGTGAAGACGCTGTATTAGCTTCTGCCGACGGGGGTTCTGTTTGGGTCTTATACTCTGTCTGCAGGATTACACAAAAGAACTCAGAATGGATTTGTTAAGCAACACAATTCAAAAGTTACAGTTGATGACATTTTAAGGAAATTTTGGGAATGTTACCAGGGAAAGATGATTGAATCTTGGTGATGATCCAGAAGAGATCCTGGATTGTGGATCACTTTGAGGTTCTGTTTTTGTTGCCTTTACCAAGACACTGTGTAATTAGTTGAGGACAAACGGATTCGTTGTGTCTTCAAAAGCTCTGGATCTATAGATCCAGAAGAATCCACCATTATTGATAGTGTGTTTTTAGTGAATAAAGTCTCAACTAATAATGATATCAAAGTGAATCCAGTTGGTAAAGGTTGGTTTTCATGGCTAAAGAATCTAAAAATCTAAATAAAATAAATGTAGTACAATATTTTTTGGTGCAGATTGAGGTTACTCGGCGGAGATCTGTCTACAAGCATCTAGTCAAATGAACTCCGGTAATACATATTTATCCATAATTAATTTGATTTCTGGTGGTGATCAGGGTTCATCAGGTGGATTCTTTCTAATTGGGTAACAGGGGCGCTTATAATATGTTTGCTTCTAACCTAATGGGTCCAATTCAATTCAATTCAGTTTTATTTATATCGCGCCAGATCATAACAGAAAGTAATCTCAAGGCACTTTACAGGATTAGCAGAACCCAACTTGACCCACAAGAGCAAGGACTTTGGCAACGGAGGAAAGGAAAAACTTCCCTTTAACAGGCAGAAACCTTGGACAGAACCTAGGCTCATGGTAGTGGCTAAAAGAAAATTACACAACAACATTCCCATAGATCTACTATGTTGCCTCAAAAGTCAGATCTGGATCCAAACCTTTCTCCCGCGCCTTCACGTCGGACTACGGCGCATTAATCTCTCGGCAAATTCAGGTATTTGCTTGATGCTTTAAGCGCAACCGTGGTAACCAGGCAATTTTCTGTTGCGCCGCAATTTTATGTGAAATTAAAGTATGCGAAGTTCAGTGCTTGGGAGTCTTTGTGCAGATCAGTGGACTGCTGCACAAACGACACAGAGCGAATGAGAGTGCCCGCTCCTCTGTGCGCGCGCATGCACATGTGGGTGCGTGTGCATTGTGCGTGATCCTCAAGTGTGTCGCAAGCCTGATCAGCAGAAATTACAGCCGGATTGCCTTCCCCAGACAGTTGCTGCCGAGCAGCGCCGAACGCTACAGTCTGTAATTATAAATCTGTCATTATTCTCCTGGCCTGTTCATTTTCCCCTTGTGCCAAGCTCTCCGTGAAGCATTGGCATTCAGCTGTCTTCTAGCCTCATTTGCATACAGGAGGGGGGGGGGGCACGTGGGCGCCCACCGACGCGCAAGCGTGCGTCGATACACTTAGCACACAGAGCCACCGTCACAATCGGGGCAATGATGGTTTGCTACTGCTGACACTGATCGATTGATTGAAGTGCCGTGAAGCAAAGCGCGGCAGAGCTCAGCTACTGCTTGCACCGACGGATCGGCGAAGCAAGGCCGACGCGAAGAAAGGATTCGTTATGCATCGGAGAAGACGCGCTTGTAACTAGGCAATAACCCCGAAAAAAATCCCACACGACACGGAGGCGAGCCGACGTGGCGATCGACCCGCCGCTGCAGAGGCGGGACTCCAGCACGGTGCGCTGACATTCTGTCCTGTTACATATGACCTCAATTTAGAAAGAAACCGAGAAGTAATCCTTTAAATAATATACTAGTAGCATCCTCTATCGGCGAGCCATTAGCAAGAGCAGATTGAATTATTGACATAATCTTTCTGATCGGATATACAGGCGACGTACTCGTTACGGCGGGGCTTTCTGAAATTTAGAAATACGTGTTCGGCGACAACGAACCGGGGAAATGCACTGGCTGTCTCCTCTGGACAGAGACGCCGTCTTTCATACCCAATCACATTCCCTCATGCGCTCCATCCATACTCTACCCTTCTGTGGTTGTATCAATATCTATAATGTGAGCGAAGGACGGATGGAAGTACAAAGGCATCGAGGGGTACAAGATTTACAGATGGACGTTTCCGAATTTATGTACGCAGAGAGGAGCATAAATGGATCTGAACACGAATTACGGGGAAATGGCCCCTCTCCTTCTGCTTGTGTGGACTTCACATTGCAGGCAAACGTTCACCAAGTATATATGAGCTAATGCCCCAAATTATCTTCATAGCTTCACATCACTAGAGGCAAGTAATCAAAACGTCTTTAGTTTGGGTTAACCTTTAGAGACGATGGAAACACAGACTGATATATTTTGCTCCAGACCCTCGAGACACGATTAGAATGACAATTAACGCGTCTTGTCTTGTCACACAAAATATCTGAATTAGAATCTGTGATGAGCTAAGGATTGAAAAAACAAAAAACAGTCCGCGATTCTGAGCTAAAAGTACGTTTCAATCCATGTATATAGAAAATATCTAACGCTCCACATACAAGAATACACACCATCGGACCCCGGACCCCCCCCCCCCAGACACCACACATCGAAGCTTTCAGAGACATCCCGAGAGGCTGCTGTTGGCTGGTGACTTGTGTCAGGGCTCTATGCATTTTTAATGAGGATTCTCACTTCCTCCACAATAGGCACAATACTACCAGACTGCATTGCATGGACACATCCTCTCACACCCACACACACAGACACACACACACACACACGGCAACGCGTGTACAGTCACATACATGAACGAGACACCAACGGCTTTGTGATGAACCTTATCCCCACTTCACACGCACGCGAGCAGATGCCAACATGCCCACCGGATGCATCATGCTATGTACAAATCCTTAGCAGCAAACAGCATCGCATTGACTTTTGTAATCCCTAAATTCAATTAATCCGTTGAGGAGAGGAAAACAGACTGAAAGATAAAGGAAGAGGAGTTGGAAAAGCGAAGAGACAGAGAGAAAGAGAGAGGGCTTCTCTGTTTTTATTGAGAAATGCTTAGAAGAATACATATTACAGACATAGAATTTCTAGGAATGAATACAAAAAGGCCTTCGAGACAAAATGAGGGCACAAAAAACAAAGTCAGATTCAGAGACAAAAAAAATGTGAAGAAACAGAGAACAACTTTCAAACAGACAAAAACATCTTTGAATATTCGAAACGACTACAATTTCACAGACCCTGTGGGTAAAGAGGGAAAATTACATCAAAGAGGCACAAAATGACCACAAAACCAGAAGCAAAAATATCACAGACGCTGCATGCCTGCAGGAAGAGAGTACACAACACAAGAGATTCAAGCCAGAGATGCTGCATGCCTGCAGGAAGAGAGTACACAACACAAGAGATTCAAGCCAGAGATGCTGCATGCCTGCAGGAAGAGAGTACACAACATACAAGACAAAGGAACCACAAGTAATCACAAGATGACTTCATGTTTATTCCGTTCTTATTGGTTCTCCACCTTTATTCCATGATCATGTTGGTCACTGCGTAATGGCGTACAGCCTGTGTGTATAAACGCATCCAGTTGTCTCCCACTTTACTGACGAAGTCAAGTATCTAAAATGAGCGTCAATGAGGACACACGTCTCAGATATGAAAGGCCTCCCACTTCTTTCTCAGGACGCTTAAAGCATTCACGGAGCAAATGTCTCTGCTCCTCCTTTCTTAATTCTTTCAA
This sequence comes from Brachionichthys hirsutus, assembly GCF_040956055.1. NCBI lineage: Eukaryota > Metazoa > Chordata > Actinopteri > Lophiiformes > Brachionichthyidae > Brachionichthys > Brachionichthys hirsutus. Next base: position 11,273 of record NW_027181038.1, read on the forward strand.
CACCAATGGGTGGTATTGATGGGTTTGAAAGCCTGGGGTTTCGCAGGTGATTACAGTTTCATGCCACAAATGGATCTAAATGGGTTTTCGTGACACTCTATTGATCCTTGAGGGGTAAATTGGTCTCTTTAGCCTGCAGCCTGCCTCCGGAGTGCAGAGAGCCAAAGAGGCGTGGTGTAAGGACCTGATCCAGAATGAGGTCAGGATTCTTTGTTGTTGTTGGCATTTTAACATTGAAAACCCGATTTCTGGATTCTAAAATCTGTTAAAAAATACTCTGATTCACTTTTACTTTTCATGGTTGGTGTATAAAGATACCAAGAACAATGTATATCTGTCATTTAAAATGCAGAGGCAGAAACTGACGGTAGAGCAACAGAAGGGTTTAATTTAAAAAAAAAAAGGGTTTGGTATACAGAAAGCAGTCCACACTGGCAAAGGTATCCAAATCCTTAGGCAAAAGGCAAGGGCAACGAAATCAGGCAAAGGTTCAGAAAACGAGACTATGGCTGTGGCGTGAGACAGAAAGGCTGGAGCGTGTCTGTGAGTTTCGGTGAACTGGCAGAGGACTGACAACAGAGGGAGGGAGAAGAAGGCCGGGTGATGAAGGGAATGAGGAGCAGGTGTGGCAATGAGAAGGAAAGAGGTCAGACACAGAACACAGGAAATAATGCAAGACAAAAAGGCAGGGCATGGAAGCAAAAAATAATACAAGAAAAACCACGAACACGACAAAAACCTTTTTAATGACGATCCAGATCACCATGTGGACGGTGCAAATCCAATTACGAGGGGAATGTGCAGCTCGGCGGAGGTTTGCGCTCTCTGAGTGCTTTTCTCGTCTTTTTATGTATTACTCTTCATATTTAAATAGGAATCTGAAGATGAAATACTATGTAGAAAAACACCTCTGACTGAATGAAGCTGAGCAAAACTAAAACTAAAACTCACATCTGGCAAGTAATGCGTGTCTGAAAGCCTCGTCCCAAGGTCCAGCTGTTAACGCCACTTGCCAAAGACTCTGTTTCTCTTTCCCCACCACCCAATAACATTTCTAATATAGTTCACGACCATAAGATGAAAGGCACTGGATTAATCCCGCCGCTGACACAGACTCCAGAGACCAGGCTTGTGTTTTACCCTGCAATGGTTGACGTGACGCAGACTTTACAATGCGAATTGATCTGGAGGGCACAGCTGGCTTATCTCCTCGGCGCCCTGAGGCAAACTTGTGAGCAGATTGTTCATGCGTTCCCTGGTAATAAAGTATTAAAGCACGTGTGTCGATGACGCCATACTGGACAGACGGACGGAATTAGTTCAATTACAGACACTCTTTGCAGCAGGACAAGTTGATTTAACTAGCATTACTTGCAATGCGATTAAAATGCTAACTCAAAGCTAATGCTGAGCTAATGCTTGGTGCAAGTGTGAATATTTACTAGATCAACATAAATGAAGACAAGGATAAAAACACGATTAACATGAATAAAGCATCTCAGCGATGCAGGGAAAACAAAAATGACATTTAGTCAGATTATCAGGCTGCTTTGAATCCACCATGACTTAAATCACGATCACATCATCCAGCGTTCTTCCTTCCTCTGTCGCGTTTGCGCGACACTAAGAAACACGTTACTTTGCCCGTCACCTGTTCTTTGATTACAGCCCCCCCCCCCTCCCACTCCACTCCTTGTGTGATTAACTGACAGACTGTTTGATTAAAATCAGCTGCTGCCTGATTGCAATAAGCGGCGCTATAATCAAAATCATCATTCGCTACGCCAGAGGTTGACTGTTTGATGAAAATGACCTGTCTGATTATTCACCAGAAACATTCACCTGGGGGGGGGGGCTTTGAAATATTAAATCGTACCTTTTCAACAAGATAATCTTAAATCCCCGCGTGTCTATTTGTGTCAACTGCTCGATGGGTTGTTGTCTCGCTGTTGAAGCGAAAACGCTATCGGAGAAACGGCGTAAATTATCTTTGTTCCAGGTTGGCTTAGAACGCTCCGGGCTCTATTCGCTGTAATACCTTCATTGCTAGCACGCGGCATCACCTGCGATCCGACGGATTCTACCTGTGGGCGGTGAGGAAACTGCCGATACGTCTGTGTTTTAGGAGAATATTTCGATGATTTGTGATTTGTGGATCGCATCGGGCGGAGTTGTGTTTTGTTGTTTGCAGCAATGCTCACACTGCACCAAGAAGCTGTTCCTTTGCATCCTTTGGTTATTGCACACCGGGGGAGGGGGTCTCACACATTATCTTTCCATTACCACTTAGGGAACTTGTTAATTTCTCATGGTAAGCATTGCTTTCCTTTTGCTGATCCTTGTTTCCTCAACACCACTCGACCGTTGTTATTTCTTCACTGAACAAGCCATTTCTGGACTTACACTGCCCCATCCTGTGATGATGATAGTAGTTGGAAAGTGAACGTTTCCTTTCTCGCTGTGTCTTTTTCCTCATAATTGAGGTTAAACTAAATTGTTCAACCATTCATGGAGCAGTATTTATAAAGATAGGCGTATGGTAAATGTTATAACCTGTCAGGATAAGTTGAGTTTAACTGTACGGGTCGACTAGCATTCCCTAGATGAGGTACCTAATTCCTTAAATTAGACCCCAGGAGGGGAGGAAGGGGGGGGGGGGTCTCCCCACTGTTTGATGTGGCTGAAAACCTGCAAAAGGAGGCGCTCCTAATCAGATGCCTGAACCACCTTTTCTCTAAAGAAGTAAACATTCCTCTGGAGGTCCGAGTCCTTCAGCCTATCTCTACGACCGAGACCAGCCACTCGACAAAAGAAGCTCATTCTGGCTACTTGTAGCTGCAATCTCGCTCTTTTGGTCACGACCCCAGAGCTCAGGACCATAAGTGAGGGTTGGGACATGGATCGATGATAATCTAGAGCTTTGTCTTTCCACTCAACTCTCTCTTCCTCAAAATGGACTGATACAACACCGGCTTTAGTGCAGAAGCTGCACAAAGAGCCAAAGCCTCGGAATTGAAGGCGCTGACCCGCGTTACATTTGTTTTTCTTTCTTTTAAATGCAATGGTAGAGACGTGACATGTACACATTGCGTCCTTCGAAAGATGCACGTTCTGAATTGAGACCCAGCTTATCGGTCTCACCTTTCTTCGCCAGTTTGTTTCTTCTGTCTTGCCTGCCACATGTTCCTTTTTTACATTAGTTGGTAGCTTTGCTTTGACTCTGTGGACCACACTGCTTATGTTGTGTCATTTTATGCCTTTGTAGATACTGTTTGCTTATTTGGTGTTGTCTTCCGCAGTCCTTCCTAAGTTGATCCTTTATTTACACTATCGTGACAGGTTTGTTGGTCTTTAAGTGAGAGAAATACATTTATTTAGTACAGTCGGACAGAAAACTGAATACAGGTGGCTTAGGCAAGCACAACGTGTGCACCTGAGAGCGGACACCTACCATACGTCCTCTGCGTCCACATCGCACTCAGCCCCGAACTGGCAAATATCACATGTGGAGGTTTCCTTCTGTCCGGCTTCAGCAGAGCCTTCTCCCCCTAAAAGTGACAGAAGAGAACAGTGAATTCATAAATGTTGTCAGAACTCCTCTTGCTGCATTCAGAAGGAGAACACACCTGGAACAAAGTGACATTCAAGTCCCACTTTCTAACGATTTCAGTGAGAAATCAGATGAAGTGCATTTATATCCAACCATAATCCCGATAAGGATCTCATCACTCCTAACCCTAACCCCCACCCCCACCCCCCAATATCCCAGTCGGTGTCTTTCCTCCTCCTCTTTCTGTCTTCATGCTGATCCTCCCTTGCTGAAAGTGCGACGGCTCCTTGCTGGCGGTGTGGGCACAGGCGTCAAGCTTACGGCGGCTTCTGGAACCCCGCCGGTGCATATCGCACTTCATGAGCCGCCGAGGGGGGGTGGGTGGAGAAAAAAGCAATCTGGCCAATATAAAATTGTATTCGCCTCGAGGGCTCCATGCCTCTGCACACTTTCGCTCGTCTTCCCTTTTGTCCCTCGGCACTCTTCTCCATTAGAAAAGCTCTATTTTTAAACCAACAAGGGTCCACAAGGACGACTTTGGAAACGAAGATGAAGAGGTGGAACTTGGCATCATTTCCCCTTGTCATATCTCTAATCTCCCCCCCCCCCCCACACACACACACGGACATGGCACACACACTGCTGGCACTATGCATTGCTCCCCTGTGTCAACTCTTTCATTTTCCCATCTGAAACTTGTGTTATTTCTTCTGATCCCTGGCGACACGCTGGATGAAATGGAAAGACCTCTGGTGGAGAAGTTTAGCCTGATTTTCCGCTGCTAAACTCAAGTTGAGTTTAGACTCTTATCTAAAGGTCAAAGCAGGTTAACTTAACTTTGCCTTCTTTCATTGTTGAATCAAGACAGCATTTGACTTGATTCCTCCGCGGCTTCTGGGTCAGATTAGCCCAGCAGCTTCATTCGCTTCTTCTTTTCAGTGTGACAGAAAAACCCAAGAGATCCCCCAACAAAAAAAAAAAACTTCCTCTGCTGAGTATCTTTAAGCTTCTTCTAAACATTCTCTACTTTCAATATTTTCACTTTTGATGCCGTGTCTGGAGCGGCAGGTGTTGGAAGGCAGCCACGGTGGCGAGGCAGCGCGCGCTCTGAATGCTGAACATTTGGAGTCAGGTGGCAAAGCAGTAGATTCCGTGTTTACAACTTGTCTTTACCCGATTTGTAAAGTCTATTCCATGCTGGGAAATGGAAAAGCGCTTTAATGCACAGACTAAAGTAAAGGCATCTTAAAATGTAAATGCACTGTGACCAGGAAATACAAACAGGCTTTTAACCGGAACGGCTACAAGCTTTATTATCTACATGCACGGCACATCTGTGACATCATTCTATTTGTCTATTTTCCACTAGTCATTGAACGAATTAATAAATGTTTTTTTTCCCCCGGTTACATTGTAATCCTGAATTATTTTTTCTTTCAATGTTTTTCATCACTAAATGCATACCAGTGTATAACTCCAAAATATGAAAGCCCTTTCAAAGACACTCAACCCTCTTAAATGATACTTTTTTCCCCCTCTTCATTTAAAATGTTGTTAAATACAAGTGGGAAGACTGTTATTCTTTAGCCAAAATAATAGCTCTAAGTGTTTTTAAGTACAAATTAGCTATACATTTTAAAGTGCCATACTCTCGTGGTTTCACGTTAAGAAGCTTTATTTTTTTTTATCTCATAGCTCTATTCTGGAGTTTAATTATAGGGTCTATATACATGTGACAAAAATGTAATATCTAATGTCAATAATAGGTTTGCTTTATCTTTTTTTTTTCTTGAATAAAATGATTCATGTAACTGGAAGTGTCTTTTCTCATAAAGAAACATTTATCACAGCTGCTCCATTCCATAGAATAGCTCTCGACGATATTGTCAAGAAAGTCATAAAGGAGTTTTTGCAATATTCTGCTAACTATTGAACAAACAGACAAACAGTAATTAAAAAAGAAAAAAAATTGAAAGGTAATAAATAACACAGGAGGAGTTCTGGGGCCAAAGCTTGATCATGTGTAATCAATAGTCTAGGATGGAAACATATTCCATGAAAAGGGCATCATTTGTGCATCATATTTCTGTAACCCTGAAGGGAATCTTCCAAAGGACGAGCCGTTGCATTGTGGGAGATGGAGAAACGCACCAGAGTGTGCATCTCTACCCAAATCCACCACGCGATTTAATGGACTCCTCCTTCACCAAAGAGCCACTTTTATGCAAACCTCTCATCAAAACCCATGATAACATTTTGAGACATCACGCCAGACAAACAAGCCAACATGTCTGACAAACATCTGCAAGCGCATAACATAGCCCCTCCAAATCCAAATCCAGTTGATAGAGGCAATTTCATTCGAGTAAATTTGTTCACTCGTGTGCTTCAAACAATGCACTTGGTGAAAGCAGCGCTTTGAAATCAGTGTTTCTTATTTCCTATCGGTCGTTACGAGGCGTGTTGTCGGCGTTCTCATCTTGTGCATGACAGTTTAATTATAGGGGCTTGGTTAATGCTGTTAATGCTGATCTGGCAGACGACTGAATTAGCCCCGTTCAGACCCCCGTCTGATCGCACCGACTTGATTAATAACAGGAATGAATGCCATTTCCCTTATTCCCACCTGTCGTGTTATGATGGGATGGAAACCTTTCACCGGACTCTCAGAGGCACCAGAACCAGAATAGAATAGAAAGCCTTTATTGCCTTTGCATAGTGGCTATGCAAAGAGATTAGGAACCAGTCAGTCTCTGCGATCTTTGGGAAGCGAAGCATCCGCCCCCCCCCCCCCGAGAAGAGGAACGTCTCGATGCGTTAACACGGGCTTGTCGCAAATACCAACAGTGCCTCCTTTACCTCTTCCTCCTGCTGTTATTTCCTCTCGTAGGCACACACTCACACCCACGCTTCCCTAGATTCCCATAAAGAGCCCTGCAGACACAATTACCGACGCCGACTGGGGGACGTGGCGGCGTTTTCAACTCTTCAAATCCCCCCGACCCGAGTCTGCTGTAGCACTGACACACAATCTCCTCTGTTTCTGTGTCTGCTAATCCCTCGAACACGGCTGGGTAATGACTGAAATGATTACCCCCCCCCCCCCCCCTCAAACACAAGCTCCTGCATCACCTCGTATCGATCCACGTCTGGACCGTCCCGGCCGACCGCCCTCCTCTTTGACTGCCGCTCCAGCCACATGCACCTCTATCACTTCCAAATGATTTCTTTCCTTTGTCCTGTTTATTTTTTATTTTTTATCTTTTCTTCAGGCAGCACACTCGAATAAGCAAACCGCTTCGGGTAAGTGCCGCTTTCTTGTGAGGTTAGCACAGCAGGAAGGGAGGAGAAGAAGAACGCTTATGCAACGGGAAAGGGTTAGGAGATTGGAGTGAATGAAGGACATTACAGACCCCCCCCCCCCCCCCCCAAAATGGAACCCTCTGCAGACCAGAGGGAATGGATCCTTATCCTGGGATTGGACAATTCCTTACTGGTGCTTTGAGCTTGTCCTGGCAAATGACTTATTCGCTCCAGGCCAGTTCCATTCCAGTGTATTCATGCCAATCAAATTATTGTCCACAAAACACAAATTTGCTGAATCAAACAAAAATCTGTTCAGTTCAAACTTGACAAATCTAAAAAACAAACAAACAAACAAAATAGAGAAACTGCACAGTACATGGAAAGTTACCAATTCTTCATCCCATGCTGTGAAGCAATTTAACAACTTGAAAGATCTACCAGCTGATCAATCTTTTTTTTTTTTGTAACACATTGTCACTTGTCTAATGTGTTTATTCACCTCAAAGAGTCACAGCCAAACATCTGCACAGGCTGTAAAGACAGATGTTAGCCGGC
>NW_027181039.1:0-18673 GCF_040956055.1 Brachionichthys hirsutus
CCCATTTGGCACAACTTTCCAATTCGCCGTTACCCCATTGTTCGCCCAAATCGCCATCCATTAGAATAAGGTGATGAGATAGTCCTTTAGTATTAAACCAGTTTTCAACCGTTTCAGTTGTAGCGCTCTCTCCCCACGATGGCAATTCAGGGTGAACCCACATGCCGTTTATATCGCGTTCAATTTCGATTGGTTTCATCTTTCGTTCCTTTAATTATTATGCAGGTGATACTTTGCATAGTGACAGTTGACGTTGTTCAAGCCGTTCGTACTCGCAACAAATAGTCGCAATGTGTTGAGCATGCTATCAAGATCTCTAGGCTTCCATTGCTCAAATCTTCTATCTGCATCGCCATAACCACCAGCCCCCTCAAGCAGTGAGTGCATTTCTAAATCAATAGCACCTTCCTCTCTGAGTCCTGTCGCGCAGCCATAGTGAGCGATAAGGATTGCTGCCACAGTAAAGTGAGCAGGGCTAACTGACTCTTCATCATGCTCCAGAGCAAGAAGTTGCTCGCCTTTTAACGATATATAACGACAAACATCCCGCATATCCTCTATAGGCAAAAAAGACTCAACAAAAACTGACTGATCACCATAGTCGTAGTGGGCAAAAATTCGGTAAATGTAGGATATTTTCAATTGTTTAATTACCAGCCTAGCGAATTCTTTCATTGCCATGGAGCCAACTATAATTTCAATGATGTTTTTCTCGTCCCCATAGATAACTATTGCAGGAATTAAACTATCGATAGAGCCGTCGTAGTCACACGCAAGGCCGTTGGAAATGAATTCCTTAACATGACCATCTAGTATTTCATCTCGGTTCACAGCAGCGTTCCCCCTCATTATTTTGGATTGAAGTTATGTTCGATAAAGCGGCGCAAGGACGTTCCAATAATGGTCACAGGAAGGCCATTCACATCAAGTGGATTGATCACCTTCATTCCTTCTTCTTTAAGCCTGATAATTATTACTAAACTGGTTTAAATCAACACCTGATTCTTGAGCTCTGGTTAAGATCTTCATCATCCAAGTTAACTCGCTTCTATACGTTTTATCTCTTCTGCTGAAGTGAAAAAGTTCATCGGTATCAATATTATGATCAATTATTTCTAAACGTGAAAATAACCCTTTTTGTACTCTCTTTTTCTCACGACCTTTAACTATTCGTAGTCGAGGCTGGTTCTTCCCGTATACCTCCCATAACTGCCAACCATAAGGGATCTCTGACGCTTTTAATAAGCCTTCAGGAGCCAAGTAAACTCTTTCATCACCCATCCCCATGCTAGGGTTAATGCGCCATATTTTTTTAGGTCAGCTTTAAAATCTGAACGTGAAATTTTAACCTCAACAACAATTGAATAACCTTCACATGTAATGCCTAGCACGTCCGGTTGTTCTCCATGGGTGAGGCTAGTCATATTAGAAAATGAGAAACGATAGCCCATTCTATTTAACCTCAAAGCACACCAATCAGCTATATCATCATGAGTCATATTTAATACGGACATACAAACACCCCTACAAAGAATACTTTACCGGATACGCCCACCTTGGAGCGTATCGAGTAAAGTTACTTAATTAGTTTTTGATACGCTTCTGAACTCATCGTATTTTCCTTAGCTTTGCTCTGTTAGCCTAACTAACCAATCAGAGTCTTGATCTCTAATAAGCACACCCTGTTCAATTGCGGCATCAACAAGGTGCGCTGCGCGGTTGTATCCGATACCCATATAACGTTGAATTCGACTAATGCCAAACGCTACACCTTGAAGTTCGGGAGTTTGTTTGAGAGTTTTTAAATCACGGTTTAGCATTGGGTAGCTCATTTGCCTTCCCTCTAATCGGTCTTATTGAGTTTGAATTGTTCTTTGATGTCTGAAAACATGAATTCTACAAACATCTTTCGCCATAGAGCGTTTACTCCTAAATGCTCCATTGGGTATTTATTCGCATTTTCATTGTTTTTAGCTTTATACCAATCAACAAAGAGCTTTAGCTCGTTGCTAATTCCACTTACAGCAGATTCCAAATCAATTGAATCCATCCCACCACTGGCATTACAGTTCTGGCATAGCACATTGTCATACTGACCAGTAGGTAACTTGAACAATTCGGTACAGGCAGGACAATCTGACACGAAGAATTTAATGCCTTTTTCTAGAGTGACTTGATCTCGATATAAATCCGTTGACTTTTGCTTGGCTGAATCCATGACGTATTTTCCCCTAAGATGTGTATTTTTTGATAAGCACGTTAAACCTACACTCTATGTCATTCGATAGGTTTCCAATTTCTTTAGCGATAGCTGCTTTTCTCTCATTCTCATTAGCCATGATTTCTAACTGTTCAATATGCCAACGAATGGTAGATTCAAAGCTCCAGTGGTCCAAATCAACATCAAAGAGCTTTGAGAAACTACGTCGCATTTCATTTAGCTCTTTCGTCATTGCAGGGTACTGCTCGATGAAATGCAGTTTTGAACCAATATCTTTTCCAAATTTTTTACGCAACTTCTCATGCTCTTTATAAGAATCAAACTCACGAGGCTGGATTATTTCAGGCTGCGTTTGACGCTGATTACCTACAATTAAAAGTTTCATTAAAAGTTCATCGCTAAGCGATGTAGGATGAAGTGTGGGACGCTTAACAGTGTTCCAAAATTCGCCATTAAATGTGATTAGCCCGCATCCGTTTGGTATGTCATTTTTAGTAACCAGTCCTTTCGGAACAGCAAAAACCACCCCGTAAGAAAAATCTAAATAGCTTTTCCATTTTGCTTTAGTAACGTCAGAACGAAAGTCCGATAAGCTAATTTTAATTTCGTAAGATATAGGATTAGGATTCGCAAAGCTTTTTTCTATCGTATACACATCAGGACGCACGGAACCGCTCTTACCTGCTGGTATATCTTCCCAAACCATCCGATTTTCGCTCATTAAATGTCGAGCAAGATTGTTCGCCAGTTCATTATGAGTTAAATCACATGTCGGCATTGCGACTCCTATTTAGTCGTTAGTGGCAGGATTGGCGTTGTGTTACTGCACCTCGCTAATCCATCAACAGAACCAATTGCTCTGCTATATAGGCATCCGTGGCCAAACTTCGTCGTAGTCTGGCCTATCCGATGCGTTATTCTCTAGAGAGCAGCCTTTCTGGTAACATTTAAGCCAGTATTGATGAGGCCAACCACCAAGGAATTGTTCATTAAAGAAGGTTTTGTTGTCACCGATACATCCCTGAACACGATCATTGTGGCCTTTTCGCGTGGCTTCAAACTTAATGAAGAGACGTAAATCATTTTCAAGCTGATCATTAAATTCATCTTGATGCTTGCCAGACCAACTGGGAGTGCCGCGTGAGTTACAATGATGCTCTGGTGCCGTATCTTTAGTTCCGTAAGTGCCTATATATGCCATTTGCAGTGAACTCCATTACTTACGAACTGTTAGGTCAATATCACTAGGGCAAATATCAACCCACAGCTTGATCATGCTATCCAGTACACTTTTTACATGTATGGCAGGTAATTGATTCTCTATTTTTTGGGCATCATGTCCTTTTAGCGCCTCTTTGCTTACATAATCATAGGGAAGTAATGTGCGTCCCTTTAACTGGTCATAAAATGCCACTTCTGATAAGGAATGCTCTTTCTTCACCATGTAATCAGCGAAAAATCGTAAATAGGTACCTAAGCTAAATAGGCCCGAATCTGCATGAAATATAACAAGCATGTTTGCTCGCTCAATAACACGGGCTGCTACGTGAAAATCTTTGTAGGTGATAGAGTCACCATCTAATTCAGATAACTCTTTAAACAATGACGGCGTAACCGTGTACAACTTATGGCAGAAAGTTTCTTTCATAAATGTAAGTTGACGGTAGGCCGCGATGTAGAACTGAAGGGCGACGCAGCAGGCATTGTGAACCTGTAATTTTTGACCTTGCGTTAACGTAGTGCCATATGGTGCAAGCATTTGATCAATAACGCTGGAGTAGAGATGCATCATGTACCCAAAATATGAATTCTCATCCGTCACATGATGCTTCTCTCCATCACCAAACGTATAGATACCCATATCAACATAACTCTCATGCCCCTTACACAGAAGCTTTTCATCTGCTAACTTGTCTAGATAAGTATTGACCACACTTTCCAGTTCAATGGCAATTCGATTAAAGCCGCCATTAACGATGTTGGCTTCAATTTGAGACTGAGAAATACCACGACCAAGTAATTCAGTTGCACTTTTATAACGACTGACAAAAGAATCAATTCTAATATCTAATTCAGGCGGAGCTAAGTCGAACAATTGCTCAAATTGGTTTTGCTCATTACTGACGAACAACGTATTAATTTGTTGAACAAGAGCAATAGAAAACGGATGAGTAGATGGTTTTAATGGAAGGTCATGTACGTTATTGCAATTACTATTTACCGAATCAATAGCACGGAGTATTGCATTACGATGACTGCTGCGTACTGAATTGCGATAATCATTCGCAGGGTTTGCGGTATGCGCCTGCAGAAACGGTATTACTTTTTCTTTATCATAAAACATCGGACCCCTCCACAACTTGCGCTTTCGACTCAATCATCATTAGTGATTCATCAATGGAATGACACGGGTTAGACTGACTCGCTTCGAAAAAATCACTTAAGTCACCATCCAATGATGCTTCGCCATACTTGTATAGCTGTTCGTATTGTTCATTGTAAGTTGAAAACCACCCTGAATCGGGAAGTATGAATCCCTCGGCTGATTTTGATATATCAGCATCATCCACCATAATGTTGCATGCCATCAACGCTCCTATCAGTTCGTGATTCTTCTTAGATGACAATTCAGGGAAATAATAATCTAAACCTACAACTGACCGGACGTAAGAACTTGGCAATTTAGCTCGCAAAGCTTTTGCACTACCAAAACATTCTGATAACTCTTTAAAAGCAGCATTATTAATTCGTTGAAGTAGTAACATCGTTGCAACGACAACATACATCAATGGAAATTGCTCATGAAGCTGGACCATGTAGTTGTGGTATTCAGCATTAACCACGTCTTCATTCCACATGCGTAGCATTGCTTGAATTCCGCCAACAATTATATCTTGATGCTCTTTTGAGAATTGCTCATTCAATAGGTCTTCAACTGCAACAGATGAAGACCGACCAGTAATTGAACTGGCATAAGCGGCAGTCATATCTAAACTGGGCTGCTGCTCAAAAATATAACGAGAGAGTGAATGTATTTCACGCATATGGATAAGATCATCAGCCAAAGAGACTTCATCAGGGCAATACACACTAAACAATGCGGATTCTATATCAGGAGCATTTTTAATTACTTGCTTGGATTGGTCTGTTAACCCCCAATAAATCATAAAAGGTGACGCAGTGGAACGTTCACCGATTGCCGCAAACGCACCTGCAAACCCCATAACAAAATGAGAATATTTAGAGGCGCTACTTAAATCCACCATCGCCATTTCACTAGTGCGATAGTCGGCGTTGAAGTATTGATAGAAAATATTGAGTGCTATTTGCGTTTGAATTTGAAGGTGAGGGTTAGCATCATTGCACATAGCTCCTATCGCATCATAGGCAACATATCGAGGGTTAAATAACATTGTTTTTGGCGCGCCATACAAAGCTGATGAACTCATGCCTGCACCAATCATGCGCCCTTGGATTTTCTTAATACCACAAAAACGTTGCCAATCATGCCAAAGATAGAAAGACAAAGGGTGGAGCGCGATTGAATTCTGCAAATCCAAACGGCGTGTATCCAAATTTGCATGGAACGTTTGTCGCTGCTGTAGTTGGGCTTGGCGAAAATGTTCTCGCTGCGCCGCTTCTATCTGAGCCTCTTCAGTACGGCGACGCTCATACCAGTCCCGCATTGACTCTTGCTTAAGTCTCGCCTGCTTATCCCAATCATGGCGCTTCATTTGTAAATATGCATCAACTAGAAATTGGCTCATACCCTTACTCACATAAACTCATATCTTAGATTAATATTACCACGGATATTGAATCATCCCCTACCAAAACGTAGAATATGTGATATATTATTTTTTAAAATATACTGTTTTAGTGTTAGGGATTTGAGGATGAATTTAGATAAAGGCGCGAAAAAGCCAAAAGAGGCGACTCAAGCGATGAAGGATGCTCATGGAGGGAGCTCTTTTAATCTAAACAAATTCACTCACTATACGCACACAGCTCTTGTTCAAACCATTTATATACAAGCTGATATCATAAAGAGCCAACGTCGCAATTTTTGGCTTTTGAGTGCAATTACAGTGGCCCTAACGCTAGGATTTTCTTTAGTTGCCGCAAAACCAGAGCCAAAACCTGAATACTTTGGTTGGGATGGCAGTAAGTTCACCCAAATAACCCCATTAAGCGATCCACCAGTGAATCTTAATGAAGCTCGAAACTGGGTGGAAGGTTGCATCATAAATTCTTTAGACATTTCATTTATAAATCCAGTCAAGCGGATTAACATCATTATTAATGATTGCTTTAATGATAATGGGAAAGTTGCCTATCAACATTGGCTTACAAAGGGTGTAAGTCCAGAACTTGTTAGCATCGGCAAGGCTGGTAGCGTGCCTATAGATAGTGAGCTAGGGCAAATCATTTCAAAACGCATCGCATTGGATGCGTCTGTTAAAGCACCAAGTCGACTTATCCCATTAGAGCCAATTACAAACCCTAAAACGAATGAGGAAATAGCTAGATGGGAAGTGTCATTTCCTCTTATTCTTCGAAAGAAGTTGCCGACGTAAGTTCGGGGACAGCAACCATTATCGCTAAAGTAGTTATCGTCCGAAACAACTCAACTCAGTACCCTTACGGCGTAGCCATTGACTCTTTCAATTTGGAACGAGGTTAATCAATGCGGGCCAGTCTTCTTATCATATTGTTCTTAAACTTTAAGGCTTTTGCTTCTAATGGAGATCTTGAAGTAGGGGCTATTGATTCGCTACTACAGCAGACATTAACAGAACAAGAAAGCTCAGTAGAAACAAAAAAGGAAGAAAAAACTCCGCCCGCTAGAGCAAGACAAAAAGAGAAGGATCAACAAAAAGAACAAAACAAATTATCGGTAACAGAAATACTAAGACTGCCTAGCGATGGTTCTTCCGATACGTTTGAACTCAAGATCAAGGCGCTCCAACACGCTTTGCGTAAAACCGATGACCCCAACTCTGTGTTAAACGGGATGATAAATGAAGGCACCTTGGCTCTATCGCCTAATGACATTCAATTACTCAGATTGACGCTTGATGAGATTGAGCGAGCTAAAAATCAAAATGTGGTTAATCCAGCTCTTATCAATGATGAATACATGATTGATTTTCGTGACCGGTATAAGACGTATGAATTGTTTGTTCACGACACTGGAGAGACTTTGATTGAGTTTCTCGACATTAATGGGGAACCTTGGCCAGTGTTTGATCATAGTGATAGCGAGCATCTAGATACAAGACTAGGTGAGGACCATATGCTATGGATTTCTCCCAAATCAAAATATCGCCAGTTGAATTTCTTTGTGACGCTTAAAGAGTACAAAAACCCTATACAGTTTGTTGTCAAATATAAAAATGACAAACGCCATGGGTTGAGCACTTTTAAAATACCGGCAGTTAGCCCTATTAGCTCTATAGCGAATAGAACTGACCAAAACAACCAAACATTTTCACTATCAAGCCTAACCAACAACATTGAGAGCACCGGTGAACAGTCGGATATTCGATTGTCATATGAAGATCTTACTTACTTAGCAAGTACTGGTCGATTTAGAGAGGGTAGTGATATAGAAAATGAAGCGATCACTGTACTTGTTTCTGATTCAGAAGTCGCTCAAGTATGGTTTATTGGTGGGCGATTTGTCGTGAGAACGCCATATTACTTATATAGCTTTGATGAAATTATTAACGCTGGTGGCTCAATGAAGGTTTTTGTGACTTCAGATTTAAATGCAGTGGTGCCAATGAATACTGGAAGCGGCCAAATAAATCTGTATATCCCTAATTATCACAATTATGTAAGGCGTTAATCATGCAAGATCTTGCTAATCATGATGAAAAAAATGATGTGCATGCTCAACTCCAGAGTGAAGCAACAACGCAGAATGAAAAACCAAAGAAGCTGGAATTAACTAAAAGTGGATCTTTGATGGTGAAGATCGGAGGAGTTCTCTTTGGTCTCGTAATCATGATCGCCATCATTAGCTATATGAGTGGAGGCGATGAGGGTGTTGAAATGTCGACAGGGCAAGCCTCTTTAGTCAGTACGATTGATGATAGTGAGAATTCTGTATCTCCCACTCAGCAAGAACGATTGAAAGAACATCAGCAAGAAGAGAGAAGTGAGGCTACTGAGTCTAATTCGACGTACATCGAGAGCGATTTATTTGATGTAGAAGGTTTTCAAGAGAGCTCGGATAGTACAACAACCATTGGTGGTCATGACGCAAATGTAGAAAAATTACAAACCAATAACAACCAAACGGAACAAGTTAGCGATTCAAGTACAGCACCAATTGAAAATGTGCTTGAAGATGCTGTTGATTCTACGCGAATTGGAATGGGTGTCTCAAGCAATCACGGACAAGGCCAAGGACTATCAGAGTCCAAGCTCACAAGAATAAGTAATTTAATTAGCGATATTGAGGGCCAAAAAGAAACCACGAACCGAAAAGAGATGAAAAATGGAAATCGACTTGCGATTGTAAAGGAGGAAGTCGATTTTGGTTTAGATTCTGGCGACTTTTCTGGAGGTTTCACCGGTAATGACAGTGAATTTGAACCGGAAGTGGAGCCCAAAGAAGGTAAAGGCCGAGGACTTCGGGTTGGTGATACGTTAATTGCGAAGGTTAAAAATGGCTTATTGTCAACTTCTCCAAGCCCATTAATGGTTGTTGAAGTTGTGCAACCAGATCAACTTAAAGGAGCGACTTTCACCTTTGAACCAGAAGTTGCTTATGACAATTATGTTTTTCAATCTAAATCATTTAACTATTTTGGTGAGTCAGATCTAATTGAGGCCATAGTGGTAACGCCAAACGCTAATTTAACCACCGGATATCGCTCAGATGTGAACTATCACGAAATTTACAAATGGGGAATGATTTTCTTCAGTGGAATTTTTAATGGTGGGGCCGAGTATGTCAATAACTTAGGTGGCGACGTATCAGTAAATGGTGACACCGTTATTGAACAAAACGAATTTGATCCATTGAAGTTATTGACATCTGCTGCTGGTGGAGTGGCAGATGCAGCTGCAACAGAAGTAGAGAAAGCCATCGAAAAACCCCCAACAGTCTGGGTGGATGCTGGTGATATTGTGGGAATTATGGTTACAGAGGACTACAACCCGACGTGGTTCCCGATGATACCTAAGCACCAGATCGATTTACTCGATAGCCAACAAACGTACCGTTAACAATTAATGAACCAACTCAGGTGAATCATGAGTAAACATCAAGAAACTGACCAATCGGTGGAAACACTAAGTGATGTACAGAATATCCATCAAAGTATCAATCAAGAAATTGGTGATAATGATGTTTTTAATGCAATCCAAGATGAAATTAATCAAAGTTACAATGAACATCTAATCGAACATAGCGAGAGCAATGAATCGTCGATAGAGCAATTTGATAAAAATTCTGAGAGTGCATCATTGATTTCAAGTAATTTTGATCAATTGCTTAGTGATATTCCACCAGCCACAATTGACCCTGAGCAAGACGTAGATAGCAATAAAAACTCAGAAGAGATCTATAAGGTTAATACAGAAAAAAATGAACTTAGTGAAGACCACCAGAATAACAAATCTTGCGGCGAATCAGAAATTGCAACTAGTAGTCTACCTTGGTATTTAAAAACGAAGACACTGATATTGGTGGGCGTGTCTATTTTTATAGTGATTGCTTTGATCGTAGCTCAAGTTGTTAGAGATATAAGCAATGACACTTCAAATGGTGATATTGCCATCACTGCACCTGCTAGGACTTCAGTCAACAACCAAGAAGAAGTAGTGATAAATAGCGAGTCAGATTCAGTGTTATTAAGTGATATGACATCTAGTGACGATAATGATGTCGTATGGAATGGATTCGATATTCCAACACAGAAAGATTCTGGGGATTATACCGATAGTGACGCCATTACTAAGACAACAATTTCCGGATTAAAAACTGAATTGAGCAACACAAAATCACAGTATAACCTCGCCATAACGCAGCTTAAGAATAAAGAACTGGAGATGGCAAATATTGCTGATAATAACAGGAAAGCTCTTAGTGACATTGAGCAACAAAAAAGTGAAATAGCAGCTCTAATGCAAAAGGTCGAGGAAGAAAACGCTGAAAAACAACAAATCAAAGGTTTGAATGAAAACCTACAAAATGTCATCACCAATTTAAAGACAGACCTTGTAACGGAAAAAAAATTAACTCAACGTGAACAACAAGCACGCGAACAAGCTGAGCAAAGGTATCAAGATCTACAAAAAGCTCAATCTCAAGAGTTTATCGCGCTAAAAAAATCGATTGGAAGTCTTGAGAATAAATTTGATGGAGTTCTGAACGAGCGAGAAGCTCAGAAAGCTCATAAATATTTGGCTCAACTCTCGCTAATATCAGTAAATGAAGATGCGGGAGTGGGGCGATTTGCGGTTATTCAAAACGGCAAAGCGACAAAACCAATTACTCTGCAGCAAGGCGAGCAACTCAAAGGTCGTGGCATCGTAAAAAAAATTGACTCATACGGATGTATCATTTTTGAGGACGGAAAGACGTATGAACCGCTCAATGGGTATTGCCCATAAGGAATGAAACATGGCTGAACTCATTAAACTATTTTCTTACGCGACGTACATCATCTATACGGCGGCGATAGCATCAGGCATCTTGATTTGCATTGGCGCAATAGCAAGTCTAAACCGCCTTAAAGGAAACCAGAACGGCGGAATGATGCAACCAGACAATACGGCGTTTCATACTATAACGCGATTTACGTTTGGCATTTTGCTGATTGGTAACAACATCATGGCAATGTATATCATCGCCTCACTAGGAGCTGAAAGTTCCTATATAAGCGATCCATATGCAGCGCTAGGGTACATACAAGGGGTGTCAGTAGATTCCGACGAACAACTACTAGCACTTTTTGCATTAACGATGTCTAGAACGTTGGGGGCACTAGCTATAACCAGCGGCCTAAAACATGGTGCACACATCAGTCACCCACAAGAACAAGTCAGACAATCAGCGCGATTGCGCCTGATGTGGGCTTTACCTTGTTCGGTGATATTCATTTATCCTGAATGGTGGATTGATGTTGCAGCAAATTATTATAGTCACGCGGCCTATTTTTCAGGCCTCATTCATGGGTTGTAAATTGAGGTATACATTAATGAAATCAACAAATACTGGCCGTAAAGCCACTTGGAAAAATGCAGTAAAACGTAGTGTTAGTGGTATGACACTAATGGTGATGGCTTCTCCAGCGTTTGCCGCTGATTTAACAACACTCGGTGGGCGAGTAATCCAAATCATTTCTTTAATTGTAGCTGTGTGCTTGCTAGGTGCATTTGCTTACGGAGTTGTAAAAATGATCGGGGGATTCTCTGCAATGAAGAAACTCAAAGGAACTCAACAGCAAGACCCTTCTGCCGGTAAAGACATTGGTATTGATTTCGCAATGGCTTTAGGGCTAATGGGGGTATCGGTAATTATTAGTTACGCAGTAGTTTCATTCTTCGGAACGACAGCAATTATTGATGCAATGGTTGGTGGTACAGGTCAGGATGCCATTTTCAATTTAGATATTGGTCAATAACCATCGCGTGAGGATGCACTATGTATCACATTGGAATGAACAGAACCCACAGTAGAGATCGCTTAGCTGAACAGAGCTATAAACAGTTTGCTGAACAAGCAAGAGAAGTGATGTTGCGTGATGAATATCGCTGTCATTGTTGCGGATTTAAATCTACAGCATGGCAACAAGTCATTACTCTGAGCGAAAAATATACGCTGGCGGATTTTGTTTTAGAAAATATGGTAACAGTGTGTCCTCTTTGCTTTCTCGGATTAAGGCTCGGATATGCGGCGGAAGAAGACAATATTACATTTGTTTACCTACCCGAACTTGAACAAAGTGAACTCAATAACCTAATGCGACTTATCTACTTCTACCTTGAATTGCCAGAAGTCGATGTTGAAGAAGAAAAATTAACACCAGAACAGCAGTCATTAAATGATTGCAAATCATACGTAGAAGCGTTGTTGATGGAGTTGAGAGATAGGAGGGAAGTCGCAAATAATGACGTTTATCATAATTGTAAGATCAATGAGCTAAAAATGCTCACAACTATGCTTGCTCAATTACCGGACGAAAAGTATGCGAAACGTCCGGCATTTTTTGGGCCTATGCGCTATTTGGTAGACCCTTCTGTTATGGTGAAATTCAACGAGCATTATCGAAATACCGTATTTAAGCAACTAAATGGTCATAAAGAAATACTGGAAAGTGCGAGATTAAAACTGGATAGTTTGATTCGCTAAGGGGCTGGAATTGTCAGAGTTCGTCTTAATTTGGAAGTTAAATCCCCTCGAAAATAATTCGAAATGGTTATGTATATGGCCAGACTGTCGCACTCAAAGAGCAGATTCTCTCGACAGTATATTGAGCATCGCGGAGCTTAAAGAAAGTGCAGCCTTGTACATCAATACAATATATCTAGAGACAGTAAGTGATAATAATCTAAGTATCACGCCTCTTGATTTAACTCCATTTGAGTATAATTATGTTTTCAATTTGATTGGTGCATACACTCCTGATTTAGAAGATCAATCAAGCGTACTTTCCAATGAGAAGCTCCATAGAACTGAAGCAAAGCTAAAGCCATTAATGACATGGCTCCGTCGTTACCACAGCCATCTATTGCAGTTCGAAACACAACTAAAAGGCAGCTATAAAACTAGCTCAAGACCAAGCGATTCATTCCACCGAATGGCACAATGGTTACAGCGTCGTTCTTGCCGAATTTATCCGGAGGGGGCCGTAATGGATAAGCATGTGTATTGCACACGATGGTCCCCAACGCATTGGACGGAATTATTGAGAAGCGGGTTTGCGCATACCCCTCGACGAGATGCAGGAATGCTAAAGGCCTGTAGAACGGACAGTTCACGAGTGCTAATGGTCGAACAAGCGGCCTTTCTACTGGTAAATATCAGTAAAACAAAGGTCGATATCGATTATCCGTTAAAGCAGTCCGTTTGGTTATCCAATGCAGAATTGAACGCCATTTGCCTATCAGATCCCAAAACACGTTTTGAAATAGAAGACCTTTTAGTTTTCCCTTTGGAGAGAGCCGCTAATGCAGAATTACTAGAAGATGAAAGCTACCAGTTATCTATCACTCACGGTGTAGCCGCTAGAGCAATGGTTTCCAAATATGAGGGGACGTGGACCATGGCGTGGTGGCGTTCGGTAGAGCGTGCAAATTGGATATCACTGATAGCGGAAATAAAAGTTAAATACCAATTGGTCATTAGTGGGTATGGTGATGGGTATTTGAGTTTTTTTTGCTGGGAAGGTGAAATGGCCCGCCTAACTGAAATGCTGCGAGTTAGAGCAGCGGTTTTAAAGCAATCGGATCAGGATTTTGATGCAGAATTTAACCAACAGTATCGGGAAATCCTTATCCAGCGCGAGGACAACACCTCAAGTAAACAAATTAATGCAGAGTCAGTTGATGGATATTCGAAAAATCAGACAGCCGGAATTTGATCATAGTTTGCTGGGGCAATCACTGAGTGAGTTGGAGCAAATAAATAGTGGTGTGATTCAGGTGTTGGATTTCATTGTTGAGCAACCAACAATGAAATTAAGGAATAAATTTTTGGGTTCGATAGTTCAGCAATTGGAATCGGAAATTAGCGGGTCGGATAGCGGAGAACAGAATGAAAATTCTTGATTGGTTTAAGTTTAGTAAGAAAAAGACGTACCGCGATTGCAGTCGTTATATCGATTTGGAAACTGCGTGTCATATTGACGAGAATGCTTTGATTAGTCGAAGCGGTGGGAGAGTCACTTTAATCCCTGTTAATGGCAGCAAAGATATTCTTGGTGATGTGGGGGAGGATGATTTCGATAAAATTTGTCAAGCCGTGCTATCTATGAGTAAGACTTTATTTAGCAACGATTCAGACGTGTCGATTAGTTGGACTTATGAGCAAGATCCTTTACTCACAGTGTTAGAGTTGAAAGAAACAGTGCGTCCTGCGGTTAAAGCAGGTGAAAACTTGGGAATGGATGTTAGCGACATTGTGGAAGAATTGGTGGAAGGGAATGCCAAAAGATGCGTGTCGCAAGATGCGTACATTGCTATTTGGACAACGCCAACTCTTCAGCAAGAATATATCAATGGGGAGTTAACCAATGTAAAAACCGAAAATGTTCCTCTTATGATGCTACATGATTACGTATTTAAAGGAGGAGCAAACCCATTCCTAAGCGACTTACAAACAATAAAAAAACACAAATACTACGTCTCAACAGTCATATCAAAGCTAAGAGGTGTTGATATTTTTTGCGATGCATTAAAAGGAAAGGATGCTGCTCAAACGATACTGCGCAAGATTAATAAAGGTGAGCACGCATATACTCCTCTCAGCTATCCTCAAGTAGACGGTGATCATGCCTATGCTACTGATAAGGCTATTGTGAACCATCAAACTGGCCGAGTCGATACATCTCCTTTTGTAGCAGCTCCGCTATCCGAACAGTTAGCAAGAAAAAGCCTGCGCGAGACAAATAGAGACGGGGTATTAGAAGTTGGCGATTTATTCTATGCCACACATACCGTTGATGTGTTTCCAAAACAAAGAATTTCATTTAACAAACTAAAAAACGCGCTCAAAGGTATTCCGTTTAGAATTACTTTTATTATAAAGCCAGAGCCCAAGTCTCTTATCAAAAGTATAAATACGTTTATTAATGATAACTTGGCCGGTTTAAGCGAAAACAATCGCGAAGCGTATCAGCAAATGCAGCTACTACGAAAAATGGAAGAAGAGTTTGATTGCCCTAAAGTGCATTTACAAATATTAATTACTACGTGGGCTAAATCAGAGCAAGATGCTCAGCGATACTCAACGATTATTGGAAATAAAATGACTGATTGGGGAGGAGCGAGATTAGATTACGATAACATCAGTCCTTACCAGACGTTTTTCTCTAATATTGCCGGTGTTAGTTTGCAAAGTCATTCACAAGGAACCTTGATAGGAGCGGATAAATTGGTATCGATGCTTCCTCATCAATTAGAAAGTTCCTTAGAGGAATATGGTGCCATTACATTCCGCCATGAGAGTGGGAAAATTGCCCCATACAACCCTAACAGTTCACAACAGGACTATGATTACACAATCTACTTAGCTCGCCCGCGTCAAGGTAAGTCGCTTTTAATGAATATGAAAGCATTTGTTAAGTTACTAGTAGAAGGTGCTACATCGCTACCCTTGATTACGTCCATAGATATTGGCCCATCAAGTGAAGGTCAATTGCAGCTCGTTCGATTAGTGTTAGAGAAAAAATTCGGAAAAGAAAAAGCAGGACGCATGGTTGTTAGCCAATTATGGGACCCAACGAGGAAAGATTGGAAGATCAACCCTAATGATATTCGGCTTGGTCGAAATAACCCAAATAAACAGGAAATGCAGTTTATTACCAATTTTTACCATTCAGTATGTGCGGATTCAGACACGGGCAGACCCATTGAAGGGGGCTCTGACATTATTAACGATGTAATAGAAAAGACATTCTTACTTCAAGCGAATCCAGCGAATGAAAAAATATTCAATCCGGCATTTGCTCCCCGAATCAAAGAATTGGCGAATGAATATAATCTGCCCTTAGATCGTGAAAACCCAATGGATAAGGATGAGCGAAAATTTAAAAGCTATTACGAATTACGTGATGAGTTTTTTCTGCGTGACTGCCTAGAAGGAGCCTCCTTAGCTCATCGACATGCGATGCCTACTGTAGAGGACTATCTAAACCTATTAACTACAGATGCAACTATTCAGGAGCGTTACAACAAAGTATATCCACATGCTACGCAGATTATTGCGCATAAACTAAAAACGCACTTAATGGAAATGCCACACTTAACGCGGGTAACTACATTAGATTTCTCTGAAGCCAATGTGATTAGTTTTGACTTAAAACCCATTGCAGAGGGCGCAACCGATAACACAGCTCGCATCAGGTTATTTAGTGAGTACATGCTTGCAATGAATGTAGGTATGAGTAAGTTCTTCATTAACGACGGCATATTACAAGGCATGTCACCGATTTACGTTCAATACTGGAAGAAGAAAATCACCGAATATAGCCAAGTAGATAAATGTCTAAACTTGGATGAGTGGCACGCTCTAACAATTAAGCAGCTTGCTGAGAGTGGTGAAGAGATATCAATGCCGGTTGCTGGCTCTGCGTACATTGAATGGCTGGCCAAGCAAGCTCCAAAATGGCGCATGAATATCAACCAAGCCAGTCATTCTGCGGCTGACTTTACTTCGGCAATGAAAGATTTAGCTACTAACATATTTATTTATTCCGGCACTAAGGGAAAAGAGTTGGAGAGGGTTAAAAAAGACTTTGGCCTAAATGATAGACAAGTACAAGCGTTGATGGAACTTCACTCGCCGGATGAGCGAGGATCACATATGCTATGGCTCTATTCAATTAGAGCTCAAGAAGGCATGACGGGTGTTAGAGGGTCTGCAAAAATTGAGTTTTTGTGCTGCGGGACAATGCTTTGGGGATTAAATACGTCAGCTAAAGACCTTCCACATAAACTTCGATTAGAAAGAGAGCATGGTGACAAGCCTTGGCTAGAAGCTCTATGCAAAGCTTTTCCTAGTGGCTCCATGGAAAGCGATAGAAAGGGGATCATTAGGCAATTGCGTGAATCAAATATTGATAGCGATGAAGCTATGGGGAATATTGAAGAACAATTATACAAACGAGTCTGCAATCAAATGGTCGAACTACAGTTTGGAGCACAAGTCTTAAATGATGCTGCGGAGATAAAGAAGCGAATGCAAATGTAAATTAACTAAATAAAAAAGACTCGCTGATTGGAGTCTTTTTTATTATGAACTGCTTACGAACGACGGCGACGTAATAAGCAGAGTCCTAGCATGGCAAATAGAGAAAGTAAGCTAGCAGATCCGCCACTACTACCGCCATTGTCACCGCCACCGCCATTGTCACCGCCACCGCCATTGTCACCGCCACCGCCATTGTCACCGCTACCATCCGTAGACGCAATATCAGCACTCAATAAAATCGTTTCAGTAGCATTTAACTCGATTTCAGCATTCTGAACGGAAGTAATAGCTTGGCCACCAGCATTAAATGTAATAGCGATAGTGCAGTGTTCACCTGCGGCCAACGTAGTGTTGCAATCAGTGACGTT
Organism: Brachionichthys hirsutus; assembly: GCF_040956055.1. NCBI lineage: Eukaryota > Metazoa > Chordata > Actinopteri > Lophiiformes > Brachionichthyidae > Brachionichthys > Brachionichthys hirsutus. The sequence goes on from NW_027181039.1 coordinate 17,519, forward strand.
AGCATTAAACAAACCTGTCGAGTCAGCTAATGTAGGAGTAAGTAATTTTGATGACGCAGTGTAATTTTCCACAACCACGTTAAAGTTGTGAGTGGCAGTTGACCCACTTTCAACAAAGCGTGTTGCATGAGGGTAAGCGAGCTTATTAATGGCATTTTTGATTGTGTCAGACGCTAGTGTAAAATGTTGTACAAGCCCAACATTAGTGCTTTCATTCGTACCATGAATCAAACCCACGATTTTATCATTATAGATAACTGGCGTACCGCTATCGCCAACCCCAAATCGAGTATTCCCAAAGCCGTAACTATTGAAGATATCTGTGCCATCGAACTCGCAAATAATGCCGTTCGGATTAATCACATCGCTTGAAGTACACACTGATTCAACATACTCATTGGCTAAAGCATCAAAAGTGGTCGACGTACCATTATAGATGCGTTCAACACCTTTCTCCCAATCCGTGGTTACTCGGAGGTTCATTTCTTGCATTACGGAAGGGTAAGAACCAGTATCAGTCACACCCCAACCACGGAACGTAACGGTATTGCTTGAAGGAAGGTGAGACACTCTAGCATCCACATCGTAAAGAGGAGCAATTGGAGCGCTATCAGAATGAGCTACGGGCGAGGAAAGACTTAGCAATACCCAATCAGCAGTGAAATCCCCCTGATTAAAAGTAACCCCATTCATATTTGGATCGGCTGGATAAACAATAGAATCAAACCAGTCTTGCGAGCCAGTTACCCACTCTTGTACTACTGGCACATTCGCTCCATCAACCAGTACAGTATAGGTAACAGAGGTTGTTTTTAATTCACTGCGAACACCTTGAGAAATCACTACTGACCCTGAATTTGGCAGAGCTCCGCCAGCAGTATGATCACTAGTAAAGCAGTGTCTGGCTGATAACAAAAACTCGGACGCAATCAATGCACCGCCGCAAGAGGTGGCATTGTTAATAGCCAGCTTTACAACATTATCTTTGTAATCCGATGCGCTCACATCAGTGCCATGGTAGACCGCGTGAGCATGAAGTGACATTGTTGATGCCGTCACAATAAGCAAAAGAGACGATTTAAGATTCATAATACTGTTCCGTGTGATTATTTATAACCATTATTATCATAATAAGAGTAAATGGCAAGTGTTTTT
>NW_027181040.1:0-18624 GCF_040956055.1 Brachionichthys hirsutus
GCCGTAGGAACGCACTTCCTCTGTGCCGTAGGAACGCACTTCCTCTGTGCTGTAGGAACGCACGTCCTCTGTGCTGTAGGAACGCACGTCCTCTGTGCTGTAGGAACGCACGTCCTCTGTGCTGTAGGAACGCACGTCCTCTGTGCTGTAGGAACGCACTTCCTCTGTGCTGTAGGAACGCACGTCCTCTGTGCTGTAGGAACGCACGTCCTCTGTGCTGTAGGAACGCACGTCCTCTGTGCTGTAGGAACGCACGTCCTCTGTGCCGTAGGAACGCACTTCCTCTGTGCCGTAGGAACGCACTTCCTCTGTGCTGTAGGAACGCACTTCCTCTGTGCCGTAGGAACGCACTTCCTCTGTGCCGTAGGAACGCACTTCCTCTGTGCTGTAGGAACGCACGTCCTCTGTGCTGTAGGAACGCACGTCCTCTGTGCTGTAGGAACGCACGTCCTCTGTGCTGTAGGAACGCACTTCCTCTGTGCTGTAGGAACGCACTTCCTCTGTGCTGTAGGAACGCACGTCCTCTGTGCCGTAGGAACGCACGTCCTCTGTGCTGTAGGAACGCACTTCCTCTGTGCTGTAGGAACGCACTTCCTCTGTGCCGTAGGAACGCACTTCCTCTGTGCCGTAGGAACGCACTTCCTCTGTGCTGTAGGAACGCACGTCCTCTGTGCTGTAGGAACGCACGTCCTCTGTGCTGTAGGAACGCACGTCCTCTGTGCTGTAGGAACGCACGTCCTCTATGCCGTAGGAACGCACTTCCTCTGTGCTGTAGGAACGCACGTCCTCTGTGCCGTAGGAACGCACGTCCTCTGTGCCGTAGGAACGCACTTCCTCTGTGCCGTAGGAACGCACTTCCTCTATGCTGTAGGAACGCACTTCCTCTGTGCTGTAGGAACGCACTTCCTCTATGCTGTAGGAACGCACTTCCTCTGTGCCGTAGGAACGCACTTCCTCTATGCTGTAGGAACGCACTTCCTCTGTGCTGTAGGAACGCACTTCCTCTATGCTGTAGGAACGCACTTCCTCTATGCTGTAGGAACGCACGTCCTCTGTGCTGTAGGAACGCACGTCCTCTGTGCTGTAGGAACGCACTTCCTCTATGCTGTAGGAACGCACTTCCTCTGTGCTGTAGGAACGCACGTCCTCTGTGCTGTAGGAACGCACGTCCTCTGTGCTGTAGGAACGCACGTCCTCTGTGCTGTAGGAACGCACTTCCTCTATGCCGTAGGAACGCACGTCCTCTGCTGTAGGAACGCACGTCCTCTGTGCTGTAGGAACGCACGTCCTCTGTGCTGTAGGAACGCACGTCCTCTGTGCCGTAGGAACGCACGTCCTCTGTGCCGTAGGAACGCACGTCCTCTGTGCTGTAGGAACGCACGTCCTCTGTGCCGTAGGAACGCACGTCCTCTGTGCCGTAGGAACGCACTTCCTCTGTGCTGTAGGAACGCACGTCCTCTGTGCCGTAGGAACGCACGTCCTCTGTGCCGTAGGAACGCACGTCCTCTGTGCCGTAGGAACGCACTTCCTCTATGCCGTAGGAACGCACGTCCTCTGTGCTGTAGGAACGCACGTCCTCTGTGCTGTAGGAACGCACGTCCTCTGTGCTGTAGGAACGCACGTCCTCTGTGCCGTAGGAACGCACTTCCTCTATGCCGTAGGAACGCACTTCCTCTATGCTGTAGGAACGCACTTCCTCTATGCTGTAGGAACGCACTTCCTCTATGCTGTAGGAACGCACTTCCTCTATGCTGTAGGAACGCACTTCCTCTGTGCTGTAGGAACGCACGTCCTCTGTGCTGTAGGAACGCACTTCCTCTGTGCTGTAGGAACGCACGTCCTCTGTGCTGTAGGAACGCACTTCCTCTATGCTGTAGGAACGCACTTCCTCTATGCCGTAGGAACGCACGTCCTCTGTGCCGTAGGAACGCACGTCCTCTGTGCTGTAGGAACGCACTTCCTCTGTGCCGTAGGAACGCACGTCCTCTGTGCCGTAGGAACGCACGTCCTCTGTGCTGTAGGAACGCACGTCCTCTGTGCTGTAGGAACGCACGTCCTCTGTGCTGTAGGAACGCACGTCCTCTGTGCTGTAGGAACGCACTTCCTCTGTGCCGTAGGAACGCACTTCCTCTGTGCCGTAGGAACGCACTTCCTCTGTGCCGTAGGAACGCACTTCCTCTGTGCCGTAGGAACGCACGTCCTCTGTGCCGTAGGAACGCACTTCCTCTATGCCGTAGGAACGCACGTCCTCTGTGCCGTAGGAACGCACGTCCTCTGTGCCGTAGGAACGCACTTCCTCTGTGCCGTAGGAACGCACTTCCTCTGTGCCGTAGGAACGCACTTCCTCTGTGCCGTAGGAACGCACGTCCTCTGTGCCGTAGGAACGCACGTCCTCTGTGCCGTAGGAACGCACTTCCTCTGTGCCGTAGGAACGCACTTCCTCTATGCCGTAGGAACGCACTTCCTCTATGCCGTAGGAACGCACTTCCTCTATGCCGAAGGAACGCACTTCCTCTATGCCGTAGGAACGCACTTCCTCTATGCCGTAGGAACGCACTTCCTCTATGCCGTAGGAACGCACTTCCTCTATGCCGTAGGAACGCACTTCCTCTATGCCGTAGGAACGCACTTCCTCTATGCCGTAGGAACGCACTTCCTCTATGCCGGAGGAACGCACTTCCTCTATGCCGTAGGAACGCACTTCCTCTATGCCGAAGGAACGCACTTCCTCTATGCCGAAGGAACGCACTTCCTCTATGCCGTAGGAACGCACTTCCTCTATGCCGTAGGAACGCACTTCCTCTATGCCGAAGGAACGCACTTCCTCTATGCCAGGCATGGGCAAACCCAGGCCCGGGGGCCATATGCGGCCCGTTGGTCTTTTTAATCCGGCCCGCCAAACTTGTCCAAATTATATTACATTAAATAAAATTGTATTATAATTAAACCTCATTCATTTGACCTTTTCCCTGTAATGCTACCTGTAAAAGGCCAAATCCTTTAATGCAATAGCTTTCATGTGTCATTTATATTAGCTCACACAAACACTCCATCCATCTGTTCCTGGTCCGGCCCCTCTGTCAAATTTTAGAACCTATTGTGGCCCGCGAGTCAAAAAGTTTGCCCAGCCCTGCTATATGCCGTAGGAACGCACTTCCTCTATGCCGAAGGAACGCACTTCCTCTATGCCGAAGGAACGCACTTCCTCTATGCCGTAGGAACGCACTTCCTCTATGCCGAAGGAACGCACTTCCTCTATGCCGAAGGAACGCACTTCCTCTATGCCGTAGGAACGCACTTCCACTGCTGAACCCTCCGACGTTCGGCAGCGCTCGGGTCCTCGCCTGCATGACTTCACCATCATCATCATCTTCTTCCACTGCCGAATCGGTTGCTTTCTTTGTAGTACGCCCTACGACAGGGGTCGGGAACCTTTTTGACTAAGAGAGCCATGAAAGCAAAATATTTGGACATTTATTTCAGTGAGAGCCATATAATATATTTTAAGCGCGGATTCAACTAAATGTCAGTATAAGCGGTAAGCAGGTAATAAACTAGTATAATAAGCCTCTGAACGTTACGGACTAACGTGAGCGGAGCCCAGAAAGCAGAGAACAGAGACGGTGCGATGGTTGAATTGATCATTTACACCTGGAGCTGCACACAGGACGAGGGGGGGCTGGAGCCCAACGTAATAATACACAGCCGAGAGAAAACCAAAAAGCAAGTGATGCCCTCTTGAAGCAAACGCAGGGCCCCGTCTTTTTCACACGTTTATTCCAAAAGAAGGTCCCAGGTAAGAATACATTAAAATAGTAGTAATCTGGAATTAAGGTGGAGCCAAACAAAGTCCACTCTGCCACCGTGCACACAGCTGGCCACGCCCACCCCTAATGGCGGGATGACGGCCTACTTTTAAAGTGGCAGCCCAGGCTCAGGGCGTAACCGTGACAGCGTGCTTCCGCTCTGTGATTTTTCACAATAAAATGCAACACAAGCTCTACTAACAGACGGCGACCGGCTGGTGCCGCAAAGAAAACGGAACATAAGATCCAGACAAAGCGAACAAGTTACTCACAACAAAAAACACGACACACGACAAAACTTTTTATTTATTTTTTATCTGAGCGCGAGCCATATGCGATCATCAAAAGAGCCATATATGGCTCGCGAGCCATAGGTTCCCGACCCCTGCTCTACGAGTACGTTGCTTCACGTGTCAGATGGCGTGTGCGTCGCCACAGTTTGCCATTAGACGGTAAATCTGCTGCACCTTCGCCGTGCCCAACGCGCTTTTATTCACCCATTCACACTCCAGTGGGTTTCTGCTCCCATGCAAGGCAAGCTGCCAGACCCACTGGTTCAATTTGGGACAAGGACACTTTGACATATAGACAGTCAGAGCTGGGACTCGAACCACTGACCTACTGATGACTGGACGACCAACTGAGCCACGGCCGCCCTCCAAACGTAAAGTTTCTAAGAGATGGAAGACTTGTCTTTGCTGGATTCAATAAATGTGTCTAAAGTAAACATTGTACCTCAATATACAGTTGATACAGTATAAGTTCTGAAGTTGTGTTTTGTGTGTTCTTGTAGTGGGAAAGGGCAGGAGGCCGATAAGTTTTTGTCTGCAGCTCCATCATCTCCTCTCCGAAAGCAGGAGGTAGAGAACCTGAGGTCAGAAGACGTCTCCTGGAATGCCCTTTCTCTTTCTCTCTCGCTCAGTTCAATGGTAGCTGGAGAAGCAGCAATCCGTGCGTTGCACTAACCGGTCATGTGACTGCTCTGCAGGTGCTCCATCTTGGCCTGCAGTGCGTATGTGGCGTTGGCACTGGGAGACAATTTGATGGCTTTAAATCACGCAGAGAAGCTGCTCCATCAAACCAAGCTGTCCGGATCCCTCAAGTAGGTGCAGGCTGACCCACGGTCAGGTGGACCTTGTCTGCACGCAGTCACTGAGAGGTCTGTGTTCAGGTTTCTGGGTCACCTCTACGCTGCCGAAGCCCTGATCTCATTGGACAGGATATCAGACGCCATCGCTCACCTCAACCCAGAGAATGTAAGCGACGTGTCGGTTGGAGTGTTGACCAACGAGCAAGACCAAGGTACGGACGCTCCGCTTGCGACCGCCTGGTGTGGGCTTTGGTCTTGTTTTGTCAATGGTTGCTTTGTTTTGCCCAACAGGGTCTGACAAAGGAGATGAGCCTGTTGAGTCTTGTGAGTTGAACTGAAGCTCAACGGGGGTGTCGCTGGTCATTGCAGTCCAGGAAAGGTCTGGTATTCACAAACCCATTCCCGTGTTTCCAGCAGGGAGGCACGCTCTCACGTGTTACCCCAGCAGTGTCACATCAGCTCGGACAATGATGCTCTTCAACTTGGGCAGTGCCTACTGCTTGAGGAGCGAGTACGACAAAGCTCGCAAGTGCCTCCATCAGGTAGGACTTGTGTAACGAGATCCCGGTTCCTCTAACCCAGTGGTTCTCATAGTGGGGCGGTGTCAGGGAACATGCTTTTCTTGCCCTACGAGATTAAAGTGTACCGTATTGGCCCGATTATAACACGCTGTCTTTTGCATTGAAATTAGGCTGGAAAAAGTGGGGACTTATAATATTCGGGGTCTAGACATTATACCCATTCAGAACGCTAGATGGCGCCAGATATCGTTACGGCGAATGGTGAATTTCACACCGCAGGCCAAAGCAAACGCCTGTCATTATTTTATTGTGATGTTTTTCCTTATTCATATGTTGTGAGATGTGTCAACAGTAGCATGTATTACAGTACAAGTACAGTCAACTGTAGCATGTATTACAGTACAAGTACAGTAAACAGTAGCATGTATTACAGTACTAGTACAGTAAACAGTAGCATGTATTACAGTACTGGTACAGTAAACTGTAGCATGTATTACAGTACAAGTACAGTAAACAGTAGCATGTATTACAGTACTAGTACAGTCAACTGTAGCATGTATTACAGTACAAGTACAGTAAACAGTAGCATGTATTACAGTACTAGTACAGTAAACAGTAGCATGTATTACAGTACTGGTACAGTAAACTGTAGCATCTATTACAGTACTAGTACAGTAAACAGTAGCATGCATTACAGTACAAGTACAGTCAACTGTAGCATGTATTACAGTACAAGTACAGTCAACTGTAGCATGTATTACAGTACAAGTACAGTCAACAGTAGCATGTATTACAGTACTAGTACAGTCAACCGTAGCATGTATTACAGTACTAGTACAGTCAACTGTAGCATGTATTACAGTACAAGTACAGTCAACTGTAGCATGTATTACAGTACAAGTACAGTAAACTAGCATGTATTACAGTACTAGTACAGTAAACAGTAGCATGTATTACAGTACTAGTACAGTCAACTGTAGCATGTATTACAGTACTAGTACAGTCAACAGTAGCATGTATTACAGTACTAGTACAGTCAACTGTAGCATGTATTACAGTACAAGTACAGTAAACTGTAGCATGTGTTACAGTACTAGTACAGTCAACTGTAGCATGTATTACAGTACAAGTACAGTCAACTGTAGCATGTATTACAGTACTAGTACAGTAAACAGTAGCATGTATTACAGTACTAGTACAGTCAACTGTAGCATGTATTACAGTACTAGTACAGTAAACAGTAGCATGTATTACAGTACTAGTACAGTCAACTGTAGCATGTATTACAGTACTGGTACAGTCAACTGTAGCATGTATTACAGTACAAGTACAGTCGCACAGTAGCATGTATTACAGTACTGGTACAGTCAACTGTAGCATGTATTACAGTACTGGTACAGTCAACTGTAGCATGTATTACAGTACAGGTACAGTCAAACAGTAGCATGTATTACAGTACTAGTACAGTCAACTGTAGCATGTATTACAGTACTAGTACAGTCAACTGTAGCACGTATTACAGTACTAGTACAGTAAACTGTAGCACGTATTACAGTACAAGTACAGTAAACAGTAGCATGTATTACAGTACTAGTACAGTCAACTGTAGCATGTATTACAGTACTAGTACAGTAAACAGTAGCATGTATTACAGTACAAGTACAAACAACTGTAGCATGTATTACAGTACTGGTACAGTAAACAGTAGCATGTATTACAGTACAAGTACAGTCAACTGTAGCATGTATTACAGTACAAGTACAGTCAAACAGTAGCATGCATTACAGTACTGGTACAGTAAACAGTAGCATGTATTACAGTACTAGTACAGTAAACAGTAGCATGTATTACAGTACTAGTACAGTCAACTGTAGCATGTATTACAGTACTGGTACAGTCAACTGTAGCATGTATTACAGTACTAGTACAGTAAACAGTAGCATGTATTACAGTACTGGTACAGTAAACTGTAGCATGTATTACAGTACTGGTACAGTAAACTGTAGCATGTATTACAGTACTAGTACAGTAAACAGTAGCATGTATTACAGTACTAGTACAGTAAACTGTAGCATGTATTACAGTACTAGTACAGTAAACTGTAGCATGTATTACAGTACTAGTACAGTAAACTGTAGCATGTATTACAGTACTGGTACAGTAAACAGTAGCATGTATTACAGTACTGGTACAGTCAACTGTAGCATGTATTACAGTACTAGTACAGTAAACAGTAGCATGTATTACAGTACAAGTACAGTAAACAGTAGCATGTATTACAGTACTGGTACAGTAAACAGTAGCATGTATTACAGTACAAGTACAGTCAACTGTAGCATGTATTACAGTACTGGTACAGTAAACAGTAGCATGTATTACAGTACTAGTACAGTAAACAGTAGCATGTATTACAGTACTAGTACAGTCAACTGTAGCATGTATTACAGTACTGGTACAGTCAACTGTAGCATGTATTACAGTACTGGTACAGTAAACAGTAGCATGTATTACAGTACTAGTACAGTAAACAGTAGCATGTATTACAGTACTAGTACAGTCAACTGTAGCATGTATTACAGTACTGGTACAGTCAACTGTAGCATGTATTACAGTAGCATGTATTACAGTACTGGTACAGTAAACTGTAGCATGTATTACAGTACTAGTACAGTAAACAGTAGCATGTATTACAGTACTAGTACAGTAAACTGTAGCATGTATTACAGTACTAGTACAGTAAACTGTAGCATGTATTACAGTACTAGTACAGTAAACAGTAGCATGTATTACAGTACTGGTACAGTAAACTGTAGCATGTATTACAGTACTGGTACAGTAAACAGTAGCATGTATTACAGTACTGGTACAGTAAACTGTAGCATGTATTACAGTACTAGTACAGTAAACTGTAGCATGTATTACAGTACTGGTACAGTAAACTGTAGCATGTATTACAGTACTAGTACAGTAAACTGTAGCATGTATTACAGTACTGGTACAGTAAACTGTAGCATGTATTACAGTACTAGTACAGTAAACTGTAGCATGTATTACAGTACTAGTACAGTAAACTGTAGCATGTATTACAGTACTGGTACAGTAAACTGTAGCATGTATTACAGTACTAGTACAGTAAACAGTAGCATGTATTACAGTACTGGTACAGTAAACTGTAGCATGTATTACAGTACTAGTACAGTAAACAGTAGCATGTATTACAGTACTGGTACAGTAAACTGTAGCATGTATTACAGTACTAGTACAGTAAACTGTAGCATGTATTACAGTACTGGTACAGTAAACTGTAGCATGTATTACAGTACTAGTACAGTAAACTGTAGCATGTATTACAGTACTGGTACAGTAAACTGTAGCATGTATTACAGTACTAGTACAGTAAACAGTAGCATGTATTACAGTACTAGTACAGTAAACTGTAGCATGTATTACAGTACTAGTACAGTAAACAGTAGCATGTATTACAGTACTAGTACAGTAAACAGTAGCATGTATTACAGTACTGGTACAGTAAACTGTAGCATGTATTACAGTACTGGTACAGTAAACAGTAGCATGTATTACAGTACTGGTACAGTAAACTGTAGCATGTATTACAGTACTAGTACAGTAAACTGTAGCATGTATTACAGTACTAGTACAGTAAACAGTAGCATGTATTACAGTACTGGTACAGTAAACTGTAGCATGTATTACAGTACTAGTACAGTAAACAGTAGCATGTATTACAGTACTGGTACAGTAAACTGTAGCATGTATTACAGTACTAGTACAGTAAACTGTAGCATGTATTACAGTACTAGTACAGTAAACTGTAGCATGTATTACAGTACTGGTACAGTAAACTGTAGCATGTATTACAGTACTAGTACAGTAAACAGTAGCATGTATTACAGTACTGGTACAGTAAACTGTAGCATGTATTACAGTACTAGTACAGTAAACAGTAGCATGTATTACAGTACTGGTACAGTAAACTGTAGCATGTATTACAGTACTAGTACAGTAAACTGTAGCATGTATTACAGTACTGGTACAGTAAACTGTAGCATGTATTACAGTACTAGTACAGTAAACAGTAGCATGTATTACAGTACTGGTACAGTAAACTGTAGCATGTATTACAGTACTAGTACAGTAAACAGTAGCATGTATTACAGTACTAGTACAGTAAACAGTAGCATGTATTACAGTACTGGTACAGTAAACTGTAGCATGTATTACAGTACTAGTACAGTAAACAGTAGCATGTATTACAGTACTGGTACAGTAAACTGTAGCATGTATTACAGTACTGGTACAGTAAACAGTAGCATGTATTACAGTACTAGTACAGTAAACAGTAGCATGTATTACAGTACTGGTACAGTAAACAGTAGCATGTATTACAGTACTGGTACAGTAAACTGTAGCATGTATTACAGTACTAGTACAGTAAACAGTAGCATGTCTCAGAGGAGCGTTTCTAAACAGCCCTTCCGGTCTTGTTTCCCTTCGTACGTTATTCGTGGATCGACGTAGGATAACAATAACAATAATAACAATAATAACAATAATAACAATAATAACAATAAGTCCTCTTCACAAGGACTTATTGTTTTCATCGAATTCCCTTCTAACCAAATGAGCTCTGAGCAAACGATTGGATGTGGCCCGGCTGCCTGTCTAAAGGTCCCGGCTGCCTGTCTAAAGGTCCCGGCTGCCTGTCTAAAGGTCCCGGCTGCCTGTCTAAAGGTCCCGGCTGCCTGTCTAAAGGTCCCGGCTGCCTGTCTAAAGGTCCCGGCTGCCTGTCTAAAGGTCCCGGCTGCCTGTCTAAAGGTCCCGGCTGCCTGTCTAAAGGTCCCGGCTGCCTGTCTAAAGGTCCCGGCTGCCTGTCTAAAGGTCCCGGCTGCCTGTCTAAAGGTCCCGGCTGCCTGTCTAAAGGTCCCGGCTGCCTGTCTAAAGGTCCCGGCTGGCATTGGGTGCGCTTCCTTCACCAGCGTCTCCCTCTGACAGGCAGCCTGCATGCTGAGCACCAAGGACGTTCCCCCGGAGGCCATCCTGCTGGGCGTCTACCTGGAGCTGCAGAATGGTCAGCTCTCCACCAGACACACAGATCTCTTCTTTGGGCTTAATTAAGAAATGTTCAGCCACAGTGTGGTGACGCCGTGGCGACGGGATGAATGAATGTTGCTGATGGAAAGGTCTTGTTTATAGGTGACAAACACTTTTAACTTTTTAACTCATGAAATCTGCCTCCAACGGCCAATAACTGTAAAAAGATCAAGTGAGTTTCTCAGACCTGTTGAATAAGTGAATCATTGATGAACCTTCTTTAACGGCTGATCCTCTGGCTCCGCCTCCTCAGGAAACACCCAGCTGGCCCTGCAGATCATCAAACGGAACCAGCTTCTGCCCGTTGCGTTCCAGAGAGTCTCCCCAGACTCACGCAAGAAGCCCGTCCAGCCGCCCCCCTCCTTCACACAAGTTCAGCGCAAATGAGCTTCCACAGGCGCCGCTGGTGGTGCCACGCCTCCGGCCGGGGTCCAGCTGTGATGCTGAGAGGACCCTCAGCTGACTGACTTTTTATATCCACTCCATTAGCGTTCTGTCTCAACAGTGGGAATAAATTCTACTTGCCGGTACTGTCTGCTGCGTGATTCTAGAGTATTAACGGTACGCGTCATGCCACCATGAGTGCAGTAGAGGTACTTACGATGTTTCTCAGGAGTAGCTTAGCTCACATAGAGCTCGATACAAGCATCCCTGAGTCTGAGCTTTGTTGTGGTCTGAAATCAATCGACCGATGATCAGCTACTGACGACGTTTCCAAACAGTCGTGATGGAAGTACTTCAGTCCTTGAGCTGATTGTGTCTCTGCTGTAGGGACAGATAGACCAGGAAGCAGGGGCGGAGCTACGAGGGGGCGCACAGAGATTAGATTCAGATATGATTTGCTTTAAACTTCTCATTGTGCGTTTTATTTTATTGAATAGTGTGATGCAATCCAGGAGCCCTGGCACACCGTCTCCTCGCTGCGGGGGCGGGGCTCCACGCTCGCCTCCTTCCTGCCTATATTTAGCATTTATTTAACAAAATGATTCAAAATTTGGTTGTAAAACTTTTATTTGTCAGCCGAGCAGGTTTCTACTTTAACTCTAGTTAAATCTACAGATAAACAATTAGTCTTTCATCCTAGTGTTAATACAAGTATCTGACTTATTTTAACTTCAGCTCATCCATAATGTTATTATAATAATTTTTATATTACATTTATTATATATCATTAGACAAATGTACTCGTTTATGTTCTTTCGCAGTACTCGAGCACATACTACAGGAAGTCATCCCCAAACTGCCCTCCTGCTGTCAGGTCTCTTTCACACACTCACACACACACACAGACACACACACTCACACACACACACACACAGACAGCATATTAGATCGTTTCCCACCCCTAAGTCCGGACATGATGATGATGATGATGATTTTTATTTTTATTTTATTTATTTTTTTGGTTGTCAGATTGAGACAAAAAAATTAATAAATACAACTTAAACAAAACTAAACATACATTACAACCAAAAGAGGAATAGGCAGAAGCAATGCTTTTTGAAGCCTATCCTATAATGCAGACAAGTAATCTGTTCAAAGCAGCTCGTATTGTGGTTTGGCCGAAGGCCACAGAAGCAAACATTTGTCCTGCAGGTCGTACGTCGAGACGCAGCCTGTGTGCCGCGCGGCCTCCTCCCATCTGAAACTCACTTTGGGCCCTGAACCCAAAACGGTGACATAAACCATCCAGGTTGGGTCTCTGGAATCACCTCCTGAAGCACGTCTGGAAGAAATCGCTCCCCTTCCGACGTCACGTTACTGCTGCTAATACACATCTGTGTATCCACTCCTGCTGCTGCTGTTTTGTCATGTGTGTGTACTTGTATGTTTTTGGTAACTTAGTCATTACTGTTACATGTAGCACGACTTCACCGAGAAACCACCTAGTCTGTGAACCCCCAAGTTTGCCGATGACACCACCGTGGTCGGGCTCATCTCGGGCGGAGACGAGTCGGCCTACAGAGATGAGGTTGGTAAACTGGTGGCGTGGTGCTCGGTGAAGAACCTTTCATTGAACACCACGAAAACTAAAGAACTCATCATGGACCTCCGTAGCGCAGCCCAGACCCGGCTCCACTGACCACCATGGGGGGCTGCGTGGAGAGGGTCCACTGACCATCATGGGGGGCTGCGTGGAGGGGGTCCACTGACCATCATGGGGGGCTGCGTGGAGGGGGTCCACTGACCCGGCTCCACTGACCATCATGGGGGGCTGCGTGGAGAGGCTCCACTGACCATCATGGGGGGCTGCGTGGAGAGGGTCCACTGACCATCATGGGGGGCTGCGTGGAGGGGGTCCCCTCATTCAGGTTCCTGGGGTCCACATCACCGACGACCTGTCCTGGTCTGCTAACACCACGGCGGTGGTGAAGAAGGCCCAGCAGCAACTCCACTTCCTGAGGGTGCTCAGGAGGAACCACCTGGAGGAGAAGCTGCTGGTGGCCTTCTACAGAGCCCCCTGGAGAGCATCCTGGGTACTGCATCAGGGTGTAGTACTGCATCACGGTGTGGTACTGCATCACGGTGTGGTACTACATCAGGGTGTAGTACTGCATCACGGTGTGGTACTGCATCAGGGTGTGGTACTGCATCATGTGTAGTACTGCATTACGGTGTAGTACTGCATCACGGTGTGGTACTGCATCAGGGTGTAGTACTACATCAGGGTGTAGTACTGCATCACGGTGTGGTACTGCATCACGGTGTGGTACTACATCAGGATGTAGTACTGCATCACGGTGTGGTACTGCATCAGGGTGTGGTACTGCATCATGTGTAGTACTGCATTACGGTGTAGTACTGCATCACGGTGTGGTACTGCATCAGGGTGTAGTACTGCATCAGGGTGTAGTACTGCATCACGGTGTAGTACTGCATCAGGGCGTAGTACTGCATCACGGCGTAGTACTGCATCAGGGCGTGGTACTGCATCACGGTGTCGTACTGCATCACGGTATGGTACTGCATCACGGTGTGGTACTGCATCAGGGCGTGTCACTGCATCACGGTACTGCATCATGGTGTGGTACTGCATCATGGTGTGGTACTGCATCACGGTGTAGTACTGCATCACGGTGTAGTACTGCATCATGGTGTGGTACTGCATCACGGTGTAGTACTGCATCAGGGTGTGGTACTGCATCACGGTGTAGTACTGCATCACGGTGTAGTACACAATCACGGTGTAGTACTGCATCAGGGCGTAGTACTGCATCACGGCATAGTACTGCATCAGGGCGTGGTACTGCATCACGGTGTCGTACTGGATCACGGTATGGTACTGCATCATGGTGTGGTACTGCATCACGGTGTAGTACTGCATCACGGTGTAGTCCTGCATCACGGTGTGGTACTGCATCACGGTGTAGTACTGCATGACGGTATGGTACTGCATCACGGTGTAGTACTGCATCACGGTGTGGTACTGCATCACGGTGTAGTACTGCACCAGGGTGTGGTACTGCATCAGGGTGTGGTACTGCATCAGGGCGTGGTACTCCATCACGGTGTAGTACTGCATCACGGTGTAGTACTGCATCACGGTGTAGTACTGCATCACGGTGTAGTACTGCATCAGGGCGTGGTACTGCATCACGGTGTAGTACTGCATCAGGGCGTGGTACTGCATCTCGGTGTGGTACTGCATCACGGTATGGTACTGCATCATGGTGTGGTACTGCATCTCGGTGTGGTACTGCATCACGGTATGGTACTGCATCACGGTGTGGTACTGCATCAAGGTGTGGTACTGCATCATGGTGTGGTACTGCATCACGGTGTAGTACTGCATCACGGTGTAGTACTGCATCAGGGCGTAGTACTGCATCAGGGCGTAGTACTGCATCACGGTGTAGTACTGCATCAGGGCGTGGTACTGCATCACGGTGTCGTACTGCATCACGGTATGGTACTGCATCAGGGCGTGGTACTGCATCACGGTGTAGTCCTGCATCACGGTGTGGTACTGCATCACGGTGTAGTACTGCATGACGGTATGGTACTGCATCACGGTGTAGTACTGCATCACGGTGTGGTACTGCATCACGGTGTAGTACTGCACCAGGGTGTGGTACTGCACCAGGGTGTGGTACTGCATCAGGGCGTGGTACTCCATCACGGTGTAGTACTGCATCACGGTGTAGTACTGCATCACGGTGTAGTACTGCATCACGGTGTAGTACTGCATCAGGGCGTGGTACTGCATCACGGCGTAGTACTGCATCAGGGCGTGGTACTGCATCACGGTGTCGTACTGCATCACGGTATGGTACTGCATCATGGTGTGGTACTGCATCACGGTGTAGTACTGCATCAGGGTGTGGTACTGCATCACGGTGTAGTACTGCATCACGGTGTAGTACTGCATCAGGGCGTGGTACTGCATCACGGTGTCGTACTGCATCACGGTATGGTACTGCATCACGGTGTAGTACTGCATCAGGGTGTGGTACTGCATCACAGTGTAGTACTGCATCACGGTGTAGTCCTGCATCACGGTGTGGTACTGCATCACGGTGTAGTACTGCATGGCGGTATGGTACTGCATCACAGTGTAGTACTGCATCACAGTGTAGTACTGCATCACGATGTGGTACTGCATCACGGTGTAGTACTGCACCAGGGTGTGGTACTGCATCAGGGCGTGGTACTCCATCACGGTGTAGTACTGCATCACGGTGTAGTACTACATCACGGCGTAGTACTGCATCAGGGTGTAGTACTGCATCACGGTGTAGTACTGCATCAAGGCGTGGTACTGCATCATGGTGTAGTACTGCATCAGGGCGTGGTACTGCATCACGGTGTCGTACTGCATCACGGTATGGTACTGCATCATGGTGTGGTACTGCATCAGGGTGTGGTACTGCATCACGGTATGGTACTGCATCACGGTGTAGTACTGCATCAGGGTGTGGTACTGCATCACGGTGTGGTACTGCATCACGGTGGAGTACTGCATCAGGGTGTGGTACTGCGTCACGGTGTGGTACTGCATCACGGTGTAGTACTGCATCAGGGCGTGGTACTGCATCACGGTGTAGTACTGCATCACGGTGTGGTACTGCATCACGGTGTGGTACTGCATCACGGTGTGGTACTGCATCACGGTGTAGTACTGCATCACGGTGTGGTACTGCATCAGGGTGTGGTACTGCATCACGGTGGAGTACTGCATCACGGTGTAGTACTGCATCACGGTATGGTACTGCATCACAGTGTAGTACTGCATCACGGTGTAGTACTGCATCAGGGCGTAGTACTGCCACACGGCGTAGTACTGCATCAGGGCGTGGTACTGCATCACGGTGTAGTACTGCATCAGGGTGTGGTACTGCATCACGGTGTAGTACTGCATCACGGTATGGTACTGCATCACAGTGTAGTACTGCATCACGGTGTAGTACTGCATCAGGGCGTAGTACTGCATCACGGCGTAGTACTGCATCATGGTGTGGTACTGCATCATGGTGTAGTACTGCATCAGGGTGTGGTACTGCATCACGGTGTGGTACTGCATCACGGTGTGGTACTGCACCACGGTGTGGTACTGCATCACGGTGTGGTACTGCATCACGGTGTAGTACTGCATCACGGTGTAGTACTGCATCAGGGCGTGGTACTGCATCACGGTGTGGTACTGCATCACGGTGTGGTACTGCATCACGGTGTAGTCCTGCATCACGGTGTGGTACTGCATCACGGTGTAGTACTGCATGACGGTATGGTACTGCATCACAGTGTAGTACTGCATCACGGTGTGGTACTGCATCACGGTGTAGTACTGCACCAGGGTGTGGTACTGCATCAGGGTGTGGTACTGCATCAGGGCATGGTACTCCATCACGGTGTAGTACTGCATCACGGTGTAGTACTGTATCACGGTGTAGTACTGCATCACGGTTTAGTACTGCATCAGGGCGTGGTACTGCATCACGGTGTAGTACTGCATCAGGGCGTAGTACTGCATCACGGTGTAGTACTGCATCAGGGCGTGGTACTGCATCACGGTGTCGTACTGCATCACGGTGTGGTACTGCATCATGGTGTGGTACTGCATCACGGTGTAGTACTGCATCAGGGTGTGGTACTGCATCACGGTGTAGTACTGCATCAGGGCGTGGTACTGCATCACGGTGTGGTACTGCATCACGGTGTGGTACTGCACCACGGTGTAGTACTGCATCACGGTGTAGTACTGCATCAGGGCGTGGTACTGCATCACGGTGTAGTACTGCATCACGGTGTAGTACTGCATCACGTATGGTACTGCATCACGGTGTAGTGCTGCATCACGGTATGGTACTGCATCACGGTGTGGTACTGCATCAAGGTGTGGTACTGCATCACGGTGTAGTACTGCATCACGGTGTAGTACTGCATCACGGTGTAGTACTGCATCACGGTGTAGTACTGCATCAGGGCGTAGTACTGCATCACGGTGTAGTACTGCATCACGGTGTAGTACTGCATCAGGGCGTAGTACTGCATCACGGCGTAGTACTGCATCAGGGCGTGGTACTGCATCACGGTGTCGTACTGCATCACGGTATGGTACTGCATCATGGTGTGGTACTGCATCACGGTGTAGTACTGCATCAGGGTGTGGTACTGCATCACGGTGTAGTACTGCATCACGGTGTAGTACACAATCACGGTGTAGTACTGCATCAGGGCGTAGTACTGCATCACGGCATAGTACTGCATCACGGTGTCGTACTGGATCACGGTGTAGTACTGCATCACGTATGGTACTGCATCACGGTGTAGTACTGCATCATGGTGTGGTACTGCATCATGGTGTGGTACTGCATCACGGTGTGGTACTGCATCAGGGCGTGGTACTGCATCACGGTGTGGTACTGCATCACGGTGTGGTACTGCATCAGGGTGTGGTACTGCATCACAGTGTGGTACTGCATCAGGGTGTGGTACTGCATCACGGTGTAGTATTGCATCAGGGTGTGGTACTGCATCACGGTGTGGTACTGCAACACGGTGTGGTACTGCATCACGGTGTAGTACTGCATCACGGTATAGTACTGCATCACGGTGTAGTACTACATCACGGTGTAGTACTGCATCACGGTGTAGTACCGCTTCGGGGCATGGTACTGCATCACGGTGTGGTACTGCATCACGGTGTAGTACTGCACCAGGGTGTGGTACTGCATCAGGGTGTGGTACTGCATCAGGGCGTGGTACTGCATCACGGTGTAGTACTGCATCACGGTGTAGTACTGCGTCACTGTAGTACTGCATCAGGGTGTGGTACTGCATCATGGTGTGGTACTGCATCACGGTGTCGTACTGCATCATGGTGTAGTACTACATCATGGTGTAGTACTGCATCACGGTGTAGTACTGCATCACGGTGTAGTACTGCATCAGGGCGTGGTACTGCATCACGGTGTAGTACTGCATCAGGGAGTGGTACTGCATCACGGTGTGGTACTGCATCATGGTGTAGTACTGCATCACGGTATGGTACTGCATCACGGTGTAGTACTGCATGGCGGTATGGTACTGCATCACAGTGTAGTACTGCATCACGGTGTGGTACTGCATCACGGTGTAGTACTGCACCAGGGTGTGGTACTGCATCAGGGTGTAGTACTGCATCACGGTGTGGTACTGCATCACGGTGTAGTACTGCACCAGGGTGTGGTACTGCATCAGGGCGTGTCACTGCATCACGGTGTGGTACTGCATCACGGTGGAGTACTGCATCACGGTGTAGTACTGCATCACGGTATGGTACTGCATCACGGTGTGGTACTGCATCAAGGTGTGGTACTGCATCAGGGCGTGTCACTGCATCACGGTGTGGTACTGCATCACGGTGTAGTATTGCATCAGGGTGTGGTACTGCATCACGGTGTGGTACTGCATCACAGTGTAGTACTGCATCACGGTGTCGTACTGCATCACGGTGTAGTACTACATCATGGTGTGGTACTGCATCATGGTGTAGTACTGCATCAGGGTGTGGTACTGCATCACGGTGTGGTACTGCATCAGGGCGTGGTACTGCATCACGGTGTGGTACTGCATCACGGTGTGGTACTGCATCACGGTGTAGTACTGCATCACG